>NC_037679.1:79904740-80047611 GCF_003255815.1 Theropithecus gelada | reverse complement strand
TTTTTTTTTTTTGAGATGGAGTCTCGCTCTGTCCCCCAAGCTGGAGTGCAGTGGAGCGATCTCAGCTCACTGCAAGCTCCGCCTCCCGGGTTCCTCAGCCTCCCGAGTAGCTGGGACTACAGGTGCTCGCCACCGCGCCTGGCTAATTTTTTGTATTTTTAGTAGAGACGGGGTTTCACCGTGGTCTCGATCTCCTGACCTTGTGATCCGTCCGCCTTGGCCTCCCAAAGTGCTGGGATTACAGGCGTGAGCCACCGCGCCCGGCCTTTTTTTTTTTTTAAGAGGGGCTCTTGCTCTGCTGTCTGGGCTGGAGTACTGTGGCACCATCTCAGCTCACTACAACCTCCGCCTCCCAGGTTCAAGGGATCCTCATGCCTCAGCCCTACTAGTAGCTGAGATTACAGGCATGTGCCACCACACCTGGCTAATTTTTTATATTTTTGGTAGAGACAGGTTTTCTCCGTATTAGTCAAGCTGGTTCTTAGTCAGGCCGGTCTTGAACTTGCGACCTCAGGTGATCCACCCACCTCGGCCTCCCAAAGTGCTGGGATTACAGGCGTGAGCCACTGCGCCTGGCCAGCAGTTTATCTGTTTTCCTTATCCCACACCATGCCTGACAAGCACACCCACTTCCCTTCATCTGAGGCCTCAGGCTTGGGCTTCACTCTTGACCTAGATAGGGCAGGTGTAGCAAATAAAGTTTTGCTCATTGTTTCTTCAAGCTACTTGTACAGTCATTGTGACCTACGTACAGTGCCTGACTTTGTTTTGTTGTTTAAGTTTTGTCTAGACCTTGTTTAGCTTGACCTTCCAAACTTGACTAAATCTTCAAGCTTTGCTTGATAGCCTTTGACTATATACTCTGACTTTATAAACTTTTGAAATTTACACTCATTTCTTTTTTTTGTTTTGTATTTTGTTGTTGTTGTTGTTGAGACAGAGTTTTGCTCTTGTTGCCCAGGCTGGAGTGCAGTGGCACCATCTTGGCTCACTGCAACCTCCGCCTTCCGGGTTCAAGCGATTCTTCTGCCTTAGCTTCCTGAGTAGCTGGGATTACAGGCATGGACCACCACGCCCGGCTAATTTTGTATTTTTAGTAGAGACGGGGTTTCTCCATGTTGGTCAGGCTGGTCGTGAACTCCCGACCTCCGGGTGATCTGCGTGCCTCGCCCTCCCAAAGTGCTGGGTTTACAGACAGGCATGACTCAGCCCCCTACTTGCAAAAATACTACTTTTAGAAGTAAAGATTAGTTGTGAAAAACAAATACCTTTGCCATTCATTAGTGCAAATGTTTCTAGAAATGCCACCTGGGACTGTGGCTAGGCTGGCTAGAACTAGTTGAAGATTTGAGGTAAGAACAATTAACCAAAAGGTAAGAGTATGTAGAGGAAAGAATGGAAGAACAGAAATTGAGACTTGGGAAACTCACAATTAAGAAATGGCAGGAAGAAGAGGAGTCAGAAGAGGCTCCATCAGAGGTAGGATAATTAGGAAAGTGCAGTGGCAATGAAAAGGCACAAGATGATTTTTAGGGGCAGGAGTGTAAAATGCAGGATTCAGAGAGAATGAAGAAAAGCAGGCTATTGAATTTGTAAAGGAAGTCATTATTGAGAGTGCACTAATAAAGATCAGAATAGTGGGGTGGAAGCCCAATCAGGGGTAGGTCATAAAGAAATAAAGGCATCTTCTGGGTACTGGCCATTTGAGAAGATGTGAAAGATTTGAGGAAAGAGAATGGTATAGACAGCAGGGTCATAAAGGTCTTTTGTTTTTGTTTTTTATAAATAAGGGAGATAATTGTATATTTGCAGGAAGGGAGAGGAAATTGATCTCGGAAAAAATATATACATATTTTTTCACGCCATTCTCCTGCCTCAGCTTCCCAAGTAGCTGGGACTACACGTGCCCGCCACCACGCCCAGCTAATTTTTTGTATTTTTAGTAGAGACGGGGTGAAACCAGTTAGTCAGGATGATCTCAATCTCCTGACCTCGTGATCTGCCCGCCTCGGCCTCCCAAAGTGCTGGGATTACAGGCATGAGCCACCGTGCCCGGCCCAATATATATATATTTTTTACTGTAGTTTCAGTGTAGAGATTTCTACCTTTTAAAAAATTGTTATGGATTTCAGTTAGGAGTTGTAAAGAGAATTTCAGAGGAGTCCTTAGTGTGTACATTTAGTTTTTGTCTTTCTTGGTTTGTATGTTGTCCACTAAATTTTGGGTTGTATTGTATTTTAATAGCGTTTGGGTTTTTTATTGCTGGAATATAAAATCCAGCCTCTTCAGTCTGACTTTCAAAACAATCTGTTCTTATAACCCTGCTTCCCTATATTTCCTTTAAATATTACTTGTTACTTCAGCCAAACTGGGTTACTTCTGTTTCCCCTTTTATGTAAGGTGACTCTTCTGCCGCGTTTGCCCTTCTTCCAAGTCTCTAAACATTTTGACTCCTACCCATTTTTCAAGATCCAGCTGCAATGCTTTCCCTTTGCTATGGAGCCTTCTGATTGGCCCAGGAGAAATGTTCTTCTGATGCCTACAGCTCTTTTCTATCATATGGGCAGCACTCAGGATTTTCTGACCTTGTATTGAATGTATTTAATATGACCATCTTCCCATTTTGATGATTAACTCTGTAAGGGTAGGTTCAAAACCGTTAATTTCATGGTGCAAAACCCTACAGATAGTTTTTGTAGTCAGATTCTCTTTGTAAAGGAATGAATATTTTAGGGGTGAAATTTGTTAGATGCTGGATTTTAGAATAGAATGTCTCCCTAAAAATACGGTGACAAGGCACATGGAAGAGAGGAGAGAACATCTTACTGCTCTTTGAAAGGAATACAGAAATAAAATGGTTACTGTCAAGTTCGTTCAAGTGTTATGGCCAGATTTGTCTAACTTCCTAATATCCTGACAACATCTAGAGAAAGAAAGGGGCACAGCTATGAGAGACATTTACAAAGGGCCACAAGCCCTTTAGAGTGTCATCTTCATTTAGCTCAGTCTTCTTGAACTTGACCACTGACTCACTTATGGAAGTGTAAGTAAAATATAAGTTTATTTATACTTTGTATTTCCCAGACAGCCACTTGTTAAGTATGTGGCATATATTAACTTGTTTTCTAAAGTGGAGATGCTCTCCTTTTTTTTTTTTTTTAGAATTTGCAAAACAGTCTTAGGGAAAAAAATTTCAATAACATGCTCATGTGAAGGTATTTTGCAGGAAACATCTCTTGAGATACGAGTAACTATAAGCTATATGTAAACTCGCTTTTGAACAATGTAATATTTCTCTCTTTTGCTACTATTTCTGGAATTCATAGTCTTCATATTACGCTGTTGTGTAAAAAGCTAAAAAAAGTTTTTAATAGAATCTTATTTTACCATTTTTTTCTCCTTTTTCTATAAGTCTTTTCTTTTTCAGCTCATTTCTTGTCCTTTGTTTTATACTCGGAAAGGGCAATTGAAAAAAACCTCTTGGCCTGATGTGTGCATATTTTAAAGTTAATAGATATAGCAGTGCCTCAATCTTAGGTCAGAATGAAATAACACCGTCATCTGGAATAGGCATAAACCAGACATTTGGGAGATTAGGAGTTAGTTTTGTTTTTGAACCTTTGTATGCTTTGCAGTGGTGAAAACTCACAGGCCTAAGGCTGATGTATTAGGCTGGATTCCTGGATAGCAAAGGTCATAAAACCATGGGCACATGTTATCAACCAGCTTAGGAAAAAGGGAATAACAAGTAGAAGTAGGGAAGAAGTGTGCAGGGCAAATGTGATTGAGCAATAGAAGCAGAGGTGAAGGTTAGAGAAGAAGTGGAAAAAGGAGGCAGCTACCAAAAAGTAGACAGCTAAACCAGAGTCATTGTGTAGCAAAGGTGCAAATGGCCCAAGACATCTCTGGAAATCACCTTTGTTGGTTCAGGTTAGATTTACCAAGTTGATAATGAGTCAACCTTTAGTGATAGGGTTGATAGTCTTAGCTTGTCCTGTTAGCTGTTGAGAGCATCAGGTTTAGGCTTCACAGCTAGAGACCTCGGAGACATTCTTGATTCTCATCAAGTAAGGCCTATTGACTTTTTGCTCCGTGTTTGTGTGTATATGTAGAATATTATTTAATATATTTTAAATTTGCTTCCTCTCCCTTCCCCTAAATTTTTGTTCCAAGATGACCCTTCCCTTTGTTCCCTTAAAGTTTTGAGGACATGAATAATGTTCATGTGTTTATTGTCAGTGGTCTGGCACATAGTTTATTAAAGTGAAGATTATTCTGGATTTAATTTTTTTTTTTTTGAGACGGAGTCTGGCTCTGTTGCCCAGGCTGGAGTGCAATGGTGCGATCTCACCTCACTGCAACCTTCGCCTCCCGGGTTCAAGCGATTCTCCTGCCTCAGCCTCCCGAGTAGCTGGGACTACAGGCGCCCGCCACCATGCTCAGCTAATTTTCTGTATTTTTAGTAGAGATGGGATTTCACCATTTTGGTCAGGATGATTTTGATCTCCTGACCTCATGATCCGCCCGCCTTGGCCTCCCAAAGTGCTGGGATTACAGGCATGAGCCACCACGCCCAGCCCTGGATTTGATTTTTTTAAAATACCCTGAAAAAGTAAAATTGTTTATTTTATTTTATTTTTTTGAGAAGGAATTTCGCTTTTGTTGTCTAGGCTGGAGTGCAATGGCGCGATCTTGGCTCACCACAACCTCTGCCTCCCAGGTTCAAGCGACTCTCCTGCCTCAGCCTTCCCCAGTAGTTGGCACCACCACACCCGGCTAATTTTTTTGTATTTTTGGTAGAGACAGGGTTTCTCCATGTTGCTTAGGCTGGTCTCGAACTCTCAACCTCAGGTGATCCACCCACGTTGGCCTCCCAAAGTGCTGGGATTACAGGCGTGAGCCACCACGCCTGGCAATTTTTTTTTTTTTTTTAAAGTTGGAAGAGTATTTGATAAATTGCTATCAGTCCTCAGTTAAGAGCTTAAAGGGCAGGCATCAAACATAATTTATGCTTGTCTTATGTTAAGTGAAAAACTATTATTCAAGGTGTTAGGCTGGACCTACCTTGATAATCACTGTTTAATTTATAGGACCTCTTCACAACACAGTGGGAGAATTGGTGACTATATCAGTTAGTTATTGCCACAATAACAGTGCATGACAAATTATACCAAAACTCAGTGGATTAAAATAACAATACGATATTCTTATACATCTACAGATTGGCTGGTGCAACTCTGCTTCTTCCGATCTGTAAGTTGGTTGAGATGACTCTGCTTCAAGTGCGTTCAGTTTAGACCCAGAGTGAATGGGCAGCAGCCACATAGGGGAAGCTCTTCTCTAGGCAGTGCCAGGGGCACAAGAGGGCAAGTGGAAACCTGCAAGACCTCTTAAGGTTTAGGCTTATAACTGGCACACTGCCATTTCTGCTCCATTCTTTTCGCCAAAGCAACTCATATGGTTGAAACCAAAGTCAAGGAGCCAGAAAAATAAATCTTACCCATGTGAGTGGGAAGAACTGCACAATCATATGGCTAAGGAGTAGATCCTGGGAAGGATGAGGAATTAGGGGCCGTAATGCAATCTACCACACGTTAAGTTTCCTCTTCTGTTTCAATAGGGCTAGTTATCACTTTTTCATTCTCTTCTAAAATGAAGCATTTCATATAGGCACATTTCATAGAAGTCCTTTCTATGGCATTCTGTTTTTCATTCTAATGTTTATATTTTATAAATAGCTTTTGAAAGATATAATTCACGGACTGGGTGCGGTGGCTCATACCTGTAATCTCAGCACTTTGGGAGGCCGAGGTGGGCTGTTCACCCGAGGTCAGGGGTTCAAGACCAGCCTGGCCAACATGGCGAAACCCCATCTCTACTAAAAATGCAAAAATTAGCCAGGTGAGGTGGTGTGAACCTGTAATCCCAGCTATTTACTCGGAAGGCTGAGGCAGGAGAATCACCTGAGCCCAGGAGGTTGAGGTTGCAGTGAGCTGAGATTGTACCCACTCTACTCGGCCCTGGTTGACAAAGCAAGACCCAGTCTCAAAAAGTAAAATATAAGATGTAATTCACATACTGTACAATTCAGTCATTTAAAGTGTACAATTCAGTGGTTTTTATTATATCTGCAGAGTTGGGCAGTCATCACCACCATCATTTTTACAACATTTTCTTCATCCCAAAACAAACTGTACATATTAGCAGTTACTGCTCATTACCCTTCTCCCCAGCCCTTGGCAGCCACTAGTCTGCTTTTGGCCTCTATGGATTTGCTATTTTTCTGTTAATTGAATAATACATAGCTTTTGTTTTGTTTCTGGCTTCTTGCACTTAGCACAATGTTTTTAAGGCTCATCCATATTGTAGCATGTGTCAGTGCTTCATTCTCTTTGTTGCCAAATCATTTTCCTTTGTTTAAACCACATTCAGCTTATACATTCATTAGTTGACAGGCATTTGGGTAGTTTCCACATTTTGGCTACTATGGATAATGTGGGGCCGGGTGTGGTGGCTCATGCCTGTAATCCCAGCACTTTGAGAGGCTGAGGCAGGTGGATCACCTGAGATCAGAAGTTTGAGACCATCCTGCCCAACATGGTGAAACCCCATCTCTACTAAAAATACAAAAATTAGCTGGGCATGGTGTCGGGTGCCTGTAACCCCAGCTACTCGGGAGGCTGAGGTAGGAGAATCGCTTGAACCCAAGAGGCAGAGGTTGCAGTGAGCAGAGGTGGTGCCACTGCACTCCAGCCTGGGCAACAGAGCAAGACTCTGTCTAAAAAAAACAAAAAAAAAATAATAGTAATGCGATGAACATGCGTATACAAGTTTTTGTGCAGATGTATGTTTTTGTTTCTCTTGGGTGAATACTTTGGAGGAAAGTTGCCAGCTCATAGTTTCTCTGTTTTTAACATTTTGATAAACTGCCAAACAGCTTTCCAAAACAACTGCATGATTTTACATTACCACCAGCGATGTGTGAGATTCTAATTTCTCCACATCTTCACCAATACTTGTTACTGTCTTTTAAATTATAGCCATCCTAGTGAGTATAAAGTCATATCTCATTGTGGTTTTATTTGTGTAGTGTTTATATTTAATTAAGGGTTTGCAGAGGAAAAAAGCAGTAGTTTAAAATGTTAGGTCTCATTGTTTTTAGACATGTAGTACCAAAGTTGAACCTCTGTTTTAGTTAACTAAAAATCTTGTATCAAGAACAAAAATTTAATAGACCTTTGGTTCACAGATTTTTCTTCAAGCTACTTCTTATTTCTTTTGCATGCTAGAATCATTTAGGAAGAAATTAGCTTCAGATAATTGTTAAACTAGTTTCTTCCTTTTGGTTAAGTGATTACTCTGGCAACCTGCTGCATCATCAGTAAGCCTGGGACTAGGACTGGTTTAATGACTGAAGGTTTGGTGGGTGTAAGTGGGGGTGAGGGGTGCCTTAATGTGTCAGTTCTTTGCCAGGAAGATAATCACCCAAGGAGTTAGTTGTAAAATACTACCTTTTCTAGAGCAGCACTGCCCAATAGAAGTATAATATATGGTACATATGTAATGTAAAGTTTTCTAGTAGCCACATTAAAAAGTTTTTTTAAAATGGTGATACTAATTGACATAAAATTATTTATTTCACACCTGTAATCCCAGCACTTTAAGAGGCCGAGACGGGTGGATCACGAGGTCAGGAGTTCAAGACCAGCCTGGCCAATATGGTAAAACCCCATCTCTACTAAAAATATAAAAATTAGCTGGGCGTGGTGGCACACGCCTGTAGTCCCAGCTATTCGGGAGGGTGAGGGAGGAGAATTGCTTGAACCTGGGAGGCAGAGGTTGCAGTGAGCCGAGATCGTGCCACTGCACTCCAGCCTGGGTGACAGAGTAAGACTCAGTCTCAAAAAAAAGAAATTATTATATCACTGATGGTATGTAATCAGTATACAAATTAATGAGACATTCTTCTTAATTCAGACTAGCCACATTTCAGGTGCTCAGTAGCTACGTGTGGCTAGCAGCTCCTGTATTTAACAGTGCGATTCTAAAGGTGGTAAATACTTATGATCTAGATTCTTGCTCACATGTGTGATCTATGTATCTTTAGGAAAAATAGATGAGTGTGATCAGTCTGTATTTCTAGTTCTTTAATTTTATATTGTTACTGCCAGGTTTCTTTCAGTGTGGAAGAGGTTGTTTAGAGGGTTGCAGAGAGGAAACTCCTCATAGCTCAGATTTTTGGTTGCGAGCAGATAAATTTGCAGGAGGAAGAAAATTGCCTCCCTCCTCATTAGAGATGTACCAGATTCTATAGTTCTCAGCTGGTAAATCTGTTGAAACTTTTATTGTTTGGTCCTTGTTCTAATTGTTCTAGATGTTCAAGGTCTGCTTTGGCCTATTGTGTATCAGTTATATACTACTTGTACTGCCTAACCACACAGCTCACTTGGTTAGACAGAATAAGGTTATGAATTTAATCTCTGTATATAATGAATGACTTTTTGCCTTTTGGGGCTCTGCTATAGTAACTAAAATAGAATAAAGCAGATCCTCTTTCATCAGAAGTTTATATAGTGTTGTTAGAGACTGGGTGTCAAATGCCAGCAGATGTAATTAAGACAATTTAGAGACAAGGAGATTTCAGAGTGGGCCATTGTATAGATTGTGTCTCCCAGTCAGTCAGTTGATTACTAGAAGGACTGAATTTGGGGAAAAAAAATTTTTTTTTTTTTGGCCGGGCATAGTGGCTCACGCCTGTAATCCCATCACATGGAGAGGCTGAGGTGGGTGGATCACCTGAGGTCAGGAGTTCAGGACCCGCCTGACCAACATGGACAAACTCCATCTCTACTAAAAATACAAAATTAGCTGGGCGTAGTGGCACATGCCTGTAATCCCAGCTACTCAGGAGGCTGAGGCAGGAGAATCGCTTGAACCCGGGAGGTGGAGGTTGCAGTGAGCTGAGATCGCGCCATTGCACTCTAGCCTGGGCAACAAGAGCAAAACTCTGTCTCAAAAAAAAAAAGTTTTAATATTTGAATGGCTTTACTCACAGCTTACATTTTCTAATTTGCCTCAGTCCCCATCACTTTCTGTTGTTGTACACTGAATCTCTACCTCACTAATTTATGCTGTTTACCTAGCTTCTGGAGGCAATTGAGTTGTGATCACTTAGCATAGTTGTAGGTGTTTGCCTGAAGGATGGTTGGAGAGAGGGATACCTGATCAGTGCTCCAGTGACAGAGGATTAAAAAAACAACTTTGTTACGGGCATTTGCATGTTTGTATACAGATACTTTCACAGGATTTGACCATTGCATTAAGTATTACTGACTATTGGATGCCTTAAGGACATGTAGTTATTCTAAGTGGTATTCACATGCTTTTGAGTTGGAGTCTGTGAATGGTATTCTGACCAAGAGAACAAGGATCATGACTTAATTTACATGCTATATTCTGGCATTTGTGATAGTATGGACCCAGGGCCCATTTGTGAGTTCACTGATTTGTTTGAATTTGAAGGCTGTATGAAATACTTACGTGTTGTAGGTCCAGTGCACAATTACGGAATTAAAAAACACCGTAAGTGGTATTATCTTTTTAATTGCCAGTTTATTTGATGGTTATGTTGAGTTTTTGTATACATTTTATTTTGACAATTTCCAAATATTTTATACTTTGACACTTATTCATTAACTTCATTTTTGAAATGTGTTTGAAAGCCTTACCCTTACTAAGAAAGAAATACCTTTTAGTTGAGTTTGAAATGCTTTGATTTGCTGGTATTACAAAATATTAATGTAAGGGTTTTTTATTTGTTCCCAACTGAGTGCAGTCTGCAGTGATTAAGCTCCAACTTAGTTGGGCCATTAGGGGCAGAATTGGAAACCTTACTTACACTAAATAATTCCATTCCTTTAGGGGATAAAATCTGGTTTAGACCTCTTTGGTAACAAAACGAGACCTTAACTGAAGTTATTTATAGTGTCTATTTATTGAATACGTGTGACTTGTTGCCCACTTCACACACCATTGTTACCTTTCTGAAAGCCAAAAAAAAAAAAAAAGAGAGAGAAAATCAGAATTTTGAAACATCTCCAGCCATAAGGGTGTCAGATAAGGAATTATAGAATTGTAATACCATATTTTGTTGGTGAAAATATTGAAAAGTGCAGAAAAACACAAAAAGAATAGAAAGACTACCCACAATTCTACCAACACAGAGATCTTTCATTACATTTGTTGCACATCTTTCAGTTTAAAAAAAAATGCATATATTGTGACAGTTTTTTTTTAAATTACACAAAACAAGTTATTGAAACCCAGAAATCCCAAATAGAAGTAAAAAAAGAAAAATTATAATTACCTAATATTTAACTTAGAAAATTTATGGTAACACATTTCATGTTACCCTTTTGGGAATTACATATAAAAACTATAGATCATTTTTTACACAAAAGCAGGAACAGGTTTATACTGTGTTTTCATTTTTATGTGATATTTAATATCTACAGAAGAATGTATGTTTTGTATGTGTAGCATAATGAATGCTCATGAACTTCACCAGTTAAACTGTAGGATTACCAATGTTCTGGAAGCCCCCCGTGTACTCTCCTTTGTCCTTCCTCCTGCCTCTGTCCCCTGCCCCGTTTAGGTGTAACCACTGTCGTGAATTTTGTTTACCATCCCTTTGCTTTTTAGAAAAACTAGATTTACAGTCTGCCTTTTTTTTTTTTTTCCCCGAGACGTAGTTCTGGTCTTGTCACTCAGGCTGGAGTGCAACAGCGCGATCTCAGCTCATCGCAACCTCCGCCTCCCGGGTTCAAGTGATTCTCCTGCCTCAGCCTCCTGAGTAGCTGGTATTACAGGCATGTGCCACCACACCTAGCTAATTTTGTATATTTAGTAGAGACGGGGTTTGTCCATGTTGGTCAGGCTGGTCTTGAACTCCCGACCTCAGGTAATCTGCCCACCTTGGCCTCCCAAAGTGTTGGGATTACAGGCGTGAGCCACTGCTCCTGGCGTACATCTACATTTTAATGTTTTACTGTACAACATGTTTAGTTTTGCTTTTTAAAATAAGTTTATAAAGATAATATATGTTGTCTTTTATAATGTTTTTTTCAGTCAGTATTTTTTCTAAGATTTGTCCCAGTTGTTGCACTCCTTTCCAGTGCTATATAATGTTCCATCCTATGAATATATAATCACATTATTTATCTCTTCTCTTGCTGATGAATATTTAGGTTTCCAGTTTGAGGCTATTTCAGAGGAGTCTTGTGAACGTTCTTATATATTTTCCTGGTATCCATGTTTCAGAGTTTTCCTCAGGTTTGTATGCCTGGGAGTAGAATCTACCATTCTCTTTTATGGTGAGTGCTTTTTGTGTCCTAAGAAATTCTTCTAGCCTGAAGTCTTGAAGATAGTCTCCTATTTATTCCTCTAAATAGGAATAGGTTAGTGTTAAGGTTCAAGCTTTGCTTTTCACATAGAGGTTTTTAATCCATCTATAATTAAGTTTTATTTATTTATTTATTTATTTATTTATTTATTTATTTTGAGACAGAGTCTCGCTCTGCCGCCCAGGCTGGAGTGCAGTGGCGTGATCTTGGCTCACTGCAAGCTCCGCCTCCCGGGTTTACGCCATTCTCCTGCCTCAGCCTCCCGAGTAGCTGGGACTACAGGCGCCCGCCACCTCGCCCGGCTAGTTTTTTTGTATTTTTTAGTAGAGACGGGGTTTCACCGTGTCAGCCAGGATGGTCTCGATCTCCTGACCTCATGATCCGCCCGTCTCGGCCTCCCAAAGTGCTGGGATTACAGGCTTGAGCCACCGCGCCCGGCCTAATTAAGTTTTATATAATCTGTATATGGATTAGTTAGGAATCCAGTTGTCCCAGAACTATATGTTGATAAAATAGTCCCTTCTATCCTCAGCGATCTGTAGCATTACCTCTGTGATTGGTTTTAAAGAGCCAGGGTCTAGCTCTGTTGCCCAGGCTGGAGTGCAGTGGTGCCATTTATAGTTCACTGTAACCTTGAACTCCTAGCCTCAAACAGTCCTTTGCCTTGGCCTCCCACAGCACTGGGTTTACAGATGTTGTGAGCCCCTGTGCCCAGGTGGAGATTGTTTTTGTGTGTGTCTGAAAGTAATGTTAAAATGATAAATAGTGTTTTGTTATATGCTTTTTAAAATTTAATATATCTTGAATGTCTTTTGATACCATTTAATATGTAATCAGTTTTTGTGAATACGTAGGAGACCACTGTATTCAATCCCTCTGGTTTTTATTACATCACTTTCATTCCTGATCTTCCAGTCTCCCTCTCCAAGAAAGCTTGTAACCGGTTTTCTTTCTATCTTTCTAGAAATGTGTGCATGAAAACACATGTGTATACAAAGTCCTATGCAGTCACCCTGTTACATTGCAGTAGAATATACATAGCATAAAACTGAACATTTTTAAGTGTCATTGAACTCAATGGCATTAAGTACATGCACGTTGTTGTGCAACCGTCACCACCATCCATTTCCAGAACTTTTTAATCTTCCCAGATTGACACTGTATACAGTAGTCCCCTCTTATCCACATTCCAAGACTCCCAGTGGATACCTTGAAACCGCAGATAGTACTGAACCCTGTATATACTGTTTATTCAATCTGATAACCAAGGTGGTACCAAATGTCTTAACTAGTGGGTAGGGGTAGTGTATAAATAAAGCATGAAGATGCTGGACAAAGGGATGAGTCATGTTCCAGGCAGGAGGGAGTAGGACGACATGAGACTTCATCATACTGCTCAGAATGGTCCACAGTTTAAAACTTATGAATTACTATTTCCTGGAAATTTCCATTTAATATTTTCAGACCATGGTTGACTGCGTGGAAGGCGAAACCATAGATAAGTTTAATGGGAGCTACTGTACCCATTACATGGTTAACTCCTCATTCTCCTCTCCCCACACCTTGGCAACCTTTGTTCTCCTGTCTGTCTCTGTGAATTTGATTATGCTAGGTACCTCATCTAAATGGAATCTAACTATATATATATATTGTTGTTGTTGTTGTTGTTGTTGTTGTTATTGGCTTTTTCAATTAGAGGAATGCCCCGCAAGGTTAATCTATATTTAGGGTGTGTCAGAATTTTCTTCCTTTTAAAGGCTGGATGATACTTCACTGTATGGGTAAGACCACATTTTGTGTATCTGTTCATTTGTTGTTGGGCAGTAGTTGCTTCCACCTTGTAGTTACTACAAGTAATGCAGTGAATATTGGTGTACAAATATCTGTTCGAGATCCTGCTTTCAGTTCTTTTGGATATAAACCTAGAAGTGGGATTGCTCAGTCGTATGGCAATTCAATGTTTAATTTTTTTCCTTCATTCCTCTCCCCTCCTTTCCCCTCTCCTCTCCCTTTTTTTTTTTTTTTTTTTTTTTTTGAGACAGAGTCTCACTCTTTTGCCCAGGCTGTTCTGTGGCGCCATCTTGGTTCACTGCAACCTCTGCCTCCTGGTTCAAGCGATTCTCTTGCCTCAGCCTCCCAAGTAGCTGGGATTACAGGCACATACTAACATACCCGGCTAATTTTTGTATTTTTAGTAGAAACAGGGTTTCACCATGTTGGTTAGGCTAGTCTTGAATTCCTGACCTCAGGTAATCCTCCCGCCTCAGCGTCCCAAAGTGCTGGGATTACAGGTGGGAGTCGCCATGTCTGGCCAACGTTTTAATTTTTTGAGGATCCACTGTTACCATTTTCCATAGTGACTGCAACATTTTACATTCCCACCAGCAGTGCATAAGGGTTTCAGTTTTTCCACATCCTTGCCAACACTAGTTGAATTTTGTGTGTGTGTGTTTTCTTTCAATAGCTATCCTAGTGGATATGAAGTGGTATCTCATTGTGGTTTTTATTTATATTTCCCTAGTGATTAGTGATGCTGAGCCTCTGTTCACATGTTTATTGACCATTCGTGTGTCTTTGGAGTAGTGTTTATTCAAGTCCTTTGTCCGTTTTTTTGGCTAGGTTGATTGTTGTTGAGCTGTAGTTCTGGGTATATTCTGGATATCAATCCGTTATCAGTTATATAATTTGCAGATACTTTTTTTTTCCCCCGAGACAGAGTCTCTCTCTGTCACCCAGGCTAGAGTGCAGTGGCGCAATCTTGGCTCACTGCAACCTCTGCCTCCCAGGTTCAAGTGATTCTCCTGCCTCAGCCTCCATAGTAGCTGGGACTACAGGCATGTGCCACCACACTTGGCTAATTTTTTGTATTTTTAGTAGAGTCGGGGTTTCACTGTGTTAGCCAGGATGGTCTTGACCTTGTGATCCGCCAGCCTCAGCCTCCCAAAGTGCTGGGATTATAGGCATGAGCCACCACACTCGGCCAATTTGCAAATGATTTCTCCCATAATATGGGTTGTCTTTTGATTTTGTTAGTATTTTGATTTTGTTAATAGTAGCCTTTGGTGCACAGGTTTTTACTTTTGATGAGGTTCAATTTTTCTGTCTTTTCTTGTGTGTGCTCTGGTGTCACATTCGTGAAATCTGCTAAATCCAATGTCATGAAGCCCTTCTCCTTTTTCTTCTAAGGGTTTTTAGTTTTAGCTCTTATTTGTATGTCTTTGATCCATTTTTGAGACAATTTTTGTGTAATAATAAGGGTCCAACTTCATTCTTTTGTGTAATTCATTTTTTTTTTTTTTTTTTTTGAGACGGGGTCTCGCGCTGTGTCACCCAGGCTGGAGTGCAGTGGCGCGATCTCGGCTCACTGCAAGCTCCGCCTCCCAGGTTCACGCCATTCTCCTGCCTCAGCCTCCGAGTAGCTGGGACTACAGGCGCCCGCCACCACGCCCGGCTAGTTTTTTGTATTTTTAGTAGAGACGGGGTTTCACCATGTTAGCCAGGATGGTCTCGATCTCCTGACCTCGTGATCCACCCGCCTCGGCCTCCCAAAATGCTGGGATTACAGGCTTGAGCCACCGCGCCCGGCCATGTGTAATTCATTTTTAATAGGGTAGTAGTGTACCATATACGCTGAGATTCGTTATCTGGCTTTTTTCACTCAATAACGTGTCTCAACCCTCGTGTTTTCTTTTCATCCTGTCCTCCAGTATCCTGTTGAGTGGTGTGAGTCAATATGTAGGAAAGCTTTTGAACATGGCTCCCTTCACTAACAGTTGAAATTAAAAGAAAATCAAGTAGGATTGTTAAACCTAGGAATGAAAAGTGAAGAAAAAAAAGACAAAAGCAGGGAAGAGAGGTGGAGAGTATGGGAATTCCAAGTATCACCACCTTCTTTTAGGGCAAATTGCAACTTTATTGAAAATTTGTGAGGCATATTATTAAGCTTGGTATATATATAGGCCTTTTTAAAAATCACATTTGATTACATATGTGTATATATATAACTTTCATCTTTAAATCGGTCCCCTGAAATGTAGGTATTTTTTTTCCCATTTTACAGATGAAAAATTGATTACTTACCCAAGATTTTATAGTTATTGAGTGGCACATGTAGCATTTGAACAGAGGTGTTTTTGACTCTGCAGTTGATGGTTCTCTGTGGTAGTGAGAATCTTTAATCAAGTAAGCTTGAAAAAGGTTGCATATTAAATCCCTCTCTTGGGAATTTGGTCTGACTTAGCATATTATGAGCTCTGAGACATTGGGCAGGAAAAAACCCTGTTTAATTTGCTTTAAATGTTAAGACGCTCACTTGCTCAAGGGAAGAGTTTGCTCAGCATCTTAACAATACCTGGAACAGTTCTCCCTTAACATTATTTTGGGAAGTACCACTCATACTCACCATTCTATTTTCTTGTATCAAATCAAAGGACAGTAAGTTAAATCCTAACTATGTGAAGAAGAGAATCAGTCCGTAGAATTCTCTAACATGGACCAGGTGTGCAGCTTTTGGAGTGGGGAGATCAGTTTATGCTTCAAAGTCTACTGCGACGTAACTCAAAAGTAATGTGCTTTTGCAGAGATAAATTGCATGTGACTACAGCTTCCCTTGTCCACATCACAGGTATTAAGCTGTAGCTTTATTTATTTTAGTTTTATCATCTTATTCTTAACCCTACAAGGAATGCAATGTTGTAGCTTTATTTCAGTGTGTATGATATGGTAAAATAACACAACAGAAGGATTTAAGACTTAGATACTTAAGAAAAAATAATTTTTGACCAGCAGTACTTCTTACATGTGGGCTTCGAGTTAAGGATTTTATCTTGGTCATGAATTGTTCATTTTAGCTCTGCCACTGATAAACATAAGCTGTGATTTAGGAAGTGAAAGATTGTCTCTATTATGGGTGTGTTATTTAAATATTGAACAGAAACTTGTGTCGGAGATGGTCAGCAAATGAATGAATCAGCAGCCCATTAGCATTTAGCTTGTAAGAGAAAGTCATTTATCAGCTGAATTGAGACCCAGTCCCTTGATTAGGCATTGCTTTTAGTGTTCAGTAGGGCTAATCCTATCTTTATGTTTTTACAGAATATTCTTTGATATTTTTGCTCACCTATATTTCCAAGTTTTCCCAAGTTCTGTAAAGTATCTTGTTAATGATTTCATTGGAAGTACGTTACAGCTGTTATTTAACTGGGACAAAATCTTCATGATATTCTGGTGTATTCCTTCTCTGCAACTGACCAAGTTTTTGGGTTTTTTTAGTACTACATTAATTACCAAATATTGTATACTTTTTGTTGTTTTAGTGAAGATATTTCTTCATTTTTTTCCTAGCTGGTCATTACTGGTATGTAGAAATACATTTTATTTTGGCCTTTACGATTCCTTTCTGATTTCTCACTCTGAGATTTTTATTTTCCTGTTTTTTCGTTTGTTTGTTTTTTTGAGACAGAGTCTCGCTCTGTCACCCAGGCTGGAGTGCAGTGGCGTGATCTCGGCTCACTGCAAGCTCCGTCTCCTGGGTTCACACCATTCTCCTGCCTCAGCCTCCGCAGTAGCTGGGACTACAGGCGCCCACCACTGCACAGCTAATTTTTTATTATTTTTTAATTTTTAGTGCAGGCGGCATTTCACCATGTTCGCCAGGATGGTGTGGATCTCCTGACCTCGTGATCTACTTGCCTTGGCCTCCCAAAGTGCTGGGATTACAGGCGTGAGCCACCGTGCCCGCCCTATTTTTCTGTTTAATTAATTTTTTTTTTTTTTTCTTTTTAAGACAGAGTTTTCCCTCTGTCGCCCAGGCTGGAGTGCAGTGGTGCAATCTTGGCTCACTGCAGCCACCATGCCTGGCCTACACTGATTGCTTTTCAAATGTTAAACCAGCCCAGAATTCCTGAAATCATAACGTGTTATGCTTTTTTTTTTTTTTTTTTTTAAAAAAAAAATGGGGGTTTTGCTCTTGTTGCCCAGGCTGGAGTGCAATGGCACGATCTCAGCTCACTGCAGCCTCCGCCTCCCGGGTTCAAGTGATTCTCCTGCCTCAGCCTCCCGACTAGCTGGGATTACAGGCGCCTGCCACCATGCCCAGCTAATTTTTGCGTTTTTAGTAGAGACAGGGTCTCGCCATGTTGTCCAGGCTGGTCTTGAACTCCTGACCTTGGGTGAGCCACCCGTCTCGGCCTCCCAAAGTGCTGGGATTACAGGCATGAGCCACTGCACCCAGCCGTGTTACGCTTTTTCTATATGGCAGGGTTTGGTTTGCTAACATTTTGTTACAGATTTTCATGTCTCTATTCATGAGATACATTGGTCTATGATTTTTTTATGTCTTTGGTTTTGGTATCAGGGTAATGCTGGCCTTATAGAATGAGTTGGGAAGTGTTTTCTGTCCTCTTCTGGAAGATTGTGTAGAATTGATATTTCTTTCTTTAAATGGTTGGTAGATCACCAGTGAAGTCATCTGGGCTTGAAGTTTTCTTTATGGGAGGATTTTAAGTTACAATTTCAATTTTGTTAACAGATATTAGCCTATTCAGGCTATATATTAATTTAGGGTGTATAGAATGTACCTTTATCAAAATTTATGTTGAAATTGGTAGTTCGGGCCGGGCGCGGTGGCTCACGCCTGTAATCCCAGCACTTTGGGAGGCCGAGGCGGGCGGATCACGAGGTCAGGAGGTCGAGACCATCCTGGCTAACATGGTGAAACCCCGTCTCTACTAAAAATGCAAAAAATTAGCTGGGCGAGGCGGCGGGCGCCTGTAGTCCCAGCTACTCGGGAGGCTGAGGCAGGAGAATGGCGTGAACCCGGGAGGCGGAGCTTGCAGTGAGCCGAGATCGCGCCACTGCACTCCAGCCTGGGCGACTAAGCGAGACTCTGTCTCAAAAAAAAAAAAAAAAAAGAAATTGGTAGTTCGTCTCTTTCCATTTCATCTATATAGTCTAATTTGTTTGTATAAGTTTGTTGTTTGTATGTTTTCTTTTTTTTTTTCCTTTTCAATGTTTGTAACATCTGTTGTGATGTTTTCTTTCATTCCTGATATTAGTAATTTGTACTTCTCCCTTTCT
Source organism: Theropithecus gelada (assembly GCF_003255815.1). Taxonomy (NCBI): domain Eukaryota; kingdom Metazoa; phylum Chordata; class Mammalia; order Primates; family Cercopithecidae; genus Theropithecus; species Theropithecus gelada. The sequence goes on along the minus strand of NC_037679.1, from coordinate 80,029,132 downwards.
CCTGATCACTTTAGCTAGATGATTTTATCTTTTCAAAGAATTGCTTTTAGTTTCATTGCTTTTTCTCTAGTGTTTTTCTATTTTATTGATGTCTGCACTCATATTTATTATGTCCTTCTTTCTTTGCATTTAATTTGTTTTTTTGTGTGCGTGTATGTATTTCTCAAGGTAGAAGCTTAGATCATTATTATGAAAACTGTCTTCTTTTCCAGTATAAATATTGAAAGTTATACATTTCCCTCTAAGCACTTTTAGCTGCATACCATAAATTTTGGTTTGCTTGATTTTCATTCAAGTCAAAATATCTTCTTTCCTTTTTTTTTTTTTTGAGATGGAGTCTTGCTCTGTTGCCCAGGCTGGAGTGCAGTGGCGCGATCTCGGCTCACTGCAAGCTCTGCCTCCCGGGTTCATGCCATTCTCCTGCCTCAACCTCCTGAGTAGTTGGGACTACAGGTGCCCGCCACCATGCCCGGCTAATTTTTTGTATTAGCCAGGATGGTCTCGATCTCCTGACTTTGTGATCTGCCCGCCTGGGCCTCCCAAAGTGCTGGAATTACAGGTGTGAGCCACTGCCCCCGGCCCATTCAAGTCAAAATATTTTCTAATTTCCCTTATTATTTCCTTTGACCCATGAGTTATTTAGAAGTGTTTTTTCTTCTACTAATTTCTGTTTTAATTCTCCTGTAGTTAGAGAATATGCTTTGTATTATTTCAATCTTTTTAAATTGAGGGATAGGTGTTGTGTGTTTTTTTTTTTTGGTGGTCTAGAATATGATCCGTGTCGGTGAATGTTTAAAGTACACTTGAAAATAATGTATATTCTGCAGTTACTGGGTGAAATATTGTATAAGTATCTATGAAGACAAGTTGGTCAGTAGTCCTTGGTGATTTTGGTGGGGGGTCTGTTTGTTTTGCCAGTCACTAATCATTTTGTAATATCCCTCCTAATATTCCTTGTTCCAAAGTCTACTTTGTTGATATATACACCACTCCAGCTTCGTGGCTGTATGGTGTAGGTAATTTCTTTATCCTTTTTTTTTTTTCTTTTTTTTTTTTGAGATGGAGTCTTACTCTGTCGCCCAGGCTGGAGTGCAGTGGCCGGATCTCAGCTCACTGCAAGCTCCGCCTCCCAGGTTTACCCCATTCTCCTGCTTCAGCCTCCCGTGTAGCTGGGACTACAGGCGCCCACCACTTCGCCCAGCTAGTTTTTTGTATTTTTTAGTAGAGACGGGGTTTCACCGTGTTTGCCAGGATGGTCTTGATCTCCTGACCTCGTGATCCGCCCGTCTCGGCCTCCCAAAGTGCTGGGATTACAGGCTTGAGGCACTGCACCCGGCCTTTCTTTAATCCTTTTAATCTGTGTATTTATATTTAAACTACGTTTCTTATACATAACACGTGGCTGGATCTTGCTTTTCTGTTCAATTTGACAATCTTTGCCTTTTAGATTAGGTATATCATTTACATTTCATGTAATTATTGATATGCTTGTGTTAAAAGTTTTTTCCTTCTTGGAATTTATTTTCATGTATTTTCTCCTTTTCCATGTTTTCCTGCCTTTTTAAAACATAGAGTATTTTTGTGATTCCATTTTATCTCTTTTTTTTTTTTTTTTTTGAGATGGAGTCTCACTCTGTCGCCCAGGCTAGAGGACAGTGGCACAGTCTCGACTCACTGCAACCTTTGCCTCCCGGGTTCAAACAATTTTCCTGCCTCAGCCTCCAAAGTAGTTGGGATTACAGGTGCCCGCCACCATGCTTGGCTAATTTTTTGCATTTTTAGTAGAGATGGGGTTTCACCATGTTGGCCAGGCTGGTCTATTCTTGATATACTAGCTTCACATCTTTGTTTGTATTTTGTATTTGTTTGTATTTTTAGTGGTTGATACAGGGTGTACAATATGCATCTTTATCACCATCTATGTTGAAATAATGTTATACTATTTCACCTGTAACTTAAACATAATTTTAAAAATTTAAAATTTTTTCTATTTTTATTTTTTTCTGTTTTAGTTATTTTAATGGCGTAAAAGGCCACTGGTAATTAGTGCCTTCAAACAACACTATAGCCAAATTAGTCTGTGGGTTAGGCATTTGGATGGAGCACAGCAGAAAAGTTCCATCTCTGCTTCATGATGTCTGTGTCCTCTGCAGAGGCAGCTCAAAACTGGGGGCTGGGATTATCTGAAGGTTTACCCACTTGCATGTCATGCAGTTGATGCTGGCTCAGACCTTAACTTAGTCTGTTGACCGGAACCCATATACATGACCCTTTTATGTGGCCTAAATTTTCTTATAATCTGGTAGTTGGGTTCCAAAGGCAAATGTCCTAAGAGAAGAGAACCAAAAAGAAACTATATTGGCTGTTGTGACCCAGCCTTGACTGGTGTCACTTTTTAGGTGAAGGCAGTTACAGAGGTTTGCCTGAATTCAAGGAGAAGGTACATAACCACCTCCTACCCCACCCACACCCACACACACACACACACACACACACACACACACACACCCCTCCTATCCCAAACTCTCACACACACACACACACACACCCCTCCTATCCCAAACTCTCCCTCACATCACAAACACCCTCCCGTCTCCCAACTCACATGCTCTGCTTCCAATGTGACATTGACAGGCATATTGATGTCCTATTGGAAGCAGGGCATGTGGGCTGGAATAGGGGGCAGTCTTTGGAAAATACAGTCTACCACACTGCTGCCTTTGTGCTGCTATTATCAGGCATTTTAATTCTTTGTATGTTATGTTATACAATACATTATTATTTTTGTTTTAAACATGTATTTTACATTTACTCACTTATTTACCATTTCTTTTCTTTTTTTTTTTTTTTTTTGGCGACAGGGTCTTGCTCTGTCATCCAGGCTGGAGTGCAGTGGCGCAATCTCGGCTCTCTGTAACCTCCGCCTCCCAGGTTCAAGTGATTCTCCTGCCTCAGCCTCCTGAGTAGCTGGGATTACAGGCACCCACCTCCACACCCAGCTAATTTTTATATTTTTAGTAGAGATGGGGTTTCACCATGTTGGCTAGGTTGGTCTTGAATGCCTGGCCTCGGGTGATTCGCCTTCCTCGGTCTTCGTAAGTGCTAGGATTACAGGCATGAGCCACCACACCTGGCCATATGTACCATTTCTTTCACTCTTCATTTCTTTTTGTAGATCCACATTTCTATCTGGTAGTTTTCTTCTGTGTGGAGAAATTCCTTTAATATTAGTTGTAGTGGAGTTCCGCTGATAATGAATTATCTCAGCTTTTGTTGGTCTAAAGTATTTTGTCTCCATATTTGAAAACTATGTATCAGTGGGTGTAGAAATTTATATTGACTTTTTTTCTTCAGTACTTTAAAGATCTCCCATTTTCTTCTTGTTGCATGATTTCTAGTTTCATATTTTAATTAATTATTTTTTTTGAGATGGAGTCTAGCTCTGTCGCCCAGGCTGGAGTGCAGTGGCATGATCTTGGCTCACTGCAGCCTCCGCCTCCTGAGTTCAAGTGATTCTTCTGCCTCAGCCTCCTCAGTAACTGGGATTATAGGCACGTGCCACCACGCCTGGCTAATTTTTGTATTTTTAGTAGAGACAGGGTTTCACATGTTGGTCAGGCTGGTCTCGAACTCCTGACTTTGTGATCCACCCACCTCAGGCTCCCAAAGTGCTGGGATTACAGGCGTGAGCCACTGTGCCCGGCCTCATTTTTATTTTTGTTTTTCTGTGAATAATACAGCCTTTTCCTTCTGATGCTTGAAGTTTTTCGTTTTACCACTGATTTTTAGCACTTTGGTTATAATGTGCCTTGATGTGGTTTTATGTATGTGTGTTTTGTTTGGGGCTTTTTGAGTTTCTTAGATCTGTGAGTTTATGGTTTTCATCATATGTATGAAATTTGCAGCCGTTATTTCTTCAAATTTTTTTTCTGCTTTCCCTTTTGCCCTTCCTGTATTCTAGTTCAGCTGTGTTAGACCACTTGATTGTGTTCCATAGGTTACTGAGGCTTTGTTAATATTTTTTCACTCTTTTCACTGTAGGTACTTTTTATTGCTGTGCCTTCAAGTTAAACCATCTTTCCTTCTGCAGGGTCTCATCTGCTGTTATTCTCAGCCAATGTGTTTTTCATTTGAGATACTGTACTTTTAAAATCTTTACAATTTCCATTTGGGTCAGAAAAACTATTTCTCTCCTTTCCACATCAAATTCATATGAACTATATATTGTTTGTTTTAATGTCCTTGTATTCTGATTCCATTATTTCTATCATTTGTAGATTTATTTCAATTAATTTTTCATCTGGGATATGGGTCATCTTTTTCATTTCTTTGTATGCTTGGCCATTGTGAATTTTATATTGCTGGACACTGGATTTGTTATATTCCTCTAAAGAGTGTCAGATTGTATTTGGTCACACAGATAAGTAATGTTTGGCTCAGTTTGATTCTTGTGAAGCTTACTTTTAAGGTTTTTGTGGCTAGTCATAGCAGCCTTTATCCTTGGACTAACTTAGCCTCCCTCTACTAAGGTGTTGATCCTTCTAGGGACCCCATGTTTTTTTCATGGTCAGAGTGACCAGCCCTGTGGGAGCTCTGGGAAGTGTTGGGCCTGTTACTTTCCAGTAGATTGTTCCCTGAACTTGGGGAGACTTCCTCTGAGGCACTTGGAAATCCAAGACCAAAAGGAACCCTTCTGCCAGACCTCCAGAGCCCTCTGCATGCAGCCCCCGCTTCTCCAGTACTGGGTCCTGCAAATTGTAGCTGCCTCAGCTTTCCCCAGCTGTGTTGACTCCTCAGTGCACTGAGACCCTTGGATTTGATTTCAGTGTTCTGTCCCTGAAGTGAAGCCTAGGAGTTGACTCCAGGCTGTAAGTTTGGTTAATCATAAAATTTACTTTCTTGTTTCCTTTCCCTGGAGGAGGATCACAGTCTTGTGCTACTTTTTGCCCTGTGTCTAAAACCTGTTACTTCATGTGTGTTGTCTGGTTTTCTAGCTGTTTATAGTGGGAGGACAGTTCTTGTACCAGTTAGAACGAAATGTTCCGAATTGGGAGTCCTCCTGTTCAAGTTTTGTTAATACAGTCAGCCCTCTGTATCTGTGGGTTCCTCATTGTTGGATTCAACCAACCTTGGATCAGAATATTTGGAAAAGAAAATAATAACAATACAATGATAAAACAATACACATTCTTTAAAAATACGGCATAACAACAACAGGTTGAGTATCCCTAATCCAGAAATCTGAAGTGCTCTAAATTCCAAAACTTTTTCAGTACCATGATGCTCAAAGGACATACTCATTTGAGCATTTCAGATTTTCAGATTAGGGATGTTGAACCAGTAAATATGTAATGCAAATATTCCAAAATCTGGAAAATCCGAAATCCAAACACTTCTGGTCTCAAGCATTTCAGATAAGGAATATTCAACTATATTAATACGGCATTTACATTGTATTAGCTATTATAAATAATGTAGAGATGATTTAAAGTATATGGAAGGATGTATGTAGGTTATATGCAAATACTGTGCCCTTTTCTTCCCCCCTGAGACGGAGTTTCACTCTTGTCACCCAGGCTGGAGTGCAGTGGCACAATCTTGGCTCACTGCAACCTCCGCCTCGCAGGTTCAAGCGATTCTCCTGCCTTAGCCTGCCGAGTAGCTGGGATTACAGGCATGCACCACCATGCCCAGCTAATTTTTGTATTTTTAGTAGAGACAGGGTTTCACCATGTTGGCCAGGCTTGTCTCGAACTGCTACCTCAAATGATCCACCCATCGCAGCCTCCCAAAGTGCTGGGATTACAGCTGTGAGCCACTGCACCTGGCCATTTTATATAAAGGACTTCAGCATACGTGGATTCTGTTATCTGAGGGGGATCCTGGAATCAGTCCCCCATGGATACCAGGATACCAAGGGATGATTATACTTTCAGTGATTTATCAGTTTCATTTGCCAACAGATTTTATGTCAGTTCTACTTTCTGCTTTGCCAGCTTTTTTTCTTTTTACTCTTTTTTAAAAACTGTGGTAAAATGTATATATAACATAAAATTTGCCATTTTAATCATTTTTAAACGTACCATCTTGTAGTATTATGTACATTCACATTGTTGTGTAGTCATCATCACTGTTTACCTCCAGAACTTTTTCATTCTCTCTTTTTTTTTTTTTTGGAGACGAGTCTTGCTTTGTTGCCCAGGCTGGAGTGCAGTGGCATGATCTCAGCTCACCTCCTGGGTTCAAGCGATTCTCCTGTCTCAGCCTCCTGAGTTACTGGGACTATAGGCCCCTGGTGCTATGCCTGGCTATTTTTTTTTTTTTGTATTTTGGTAGAGATAGGGTTTCACCATATTGCCCAGGCTGGTCTTGAACTCCTGAGCTCAGGCAATCTGCCCGCCTCTGCCTCCCAAAGTTCATCTTCTTAAATTGAAACTCTGTACTTATTAAACAGCAGCCCCCATTTTCCTCTCCCTGAGCCCCTGGCAGCCACCATTCAACTGTCTATGAATTTGACTGCTCTAGGTATGTCACATAAATGGAATCCTGTATTTGTCCTTTTGTGACTGGCATACTTCGCTTAGCATGTCTTCAAGGTGCATCCCTGTTGTAGCATGTATCAGAATTTATGAATTAACCTTTTTTTTAAAAAAGCTGAATAATACTTGAATGTGTAGATAGGCCACATTTTTGTTGCCCGTTCTTTCATCGCTGGGCATGGGTTGCTTCCACCCTTTGGCTGTTGTGAATAATGCTGCTGTGAACATTGCTCTACAGACATCTCTTCAAGACTCTGCTTTCTTTTCTTCCCAGCTTGATTTTTGCATTTATCTTTGTATCTTTTTTTCTTTTTTCTTTCTTTTTTTTTTGTTTTTTGAGACCGAGTTTCACTCTTGTTGCCCAGGCTGGAGTGCAATGGTGCAATCTCAGCTCCCTGCAACCTCCGCCTCCCGGGTTCAAGCGATTCTCCTTCCTCAGCCTCCCGAGTAGCTGGGATTACAGGCATGCGCCACCACGCCCAGCTAATTTCGTATTTTTGGTAGAGTTTCTCCATGTTGGTCAGGCTGGTCTCGAACTCCCAACCTCAGGTGATCCACCTGCCTCAGCCTCCCATAGTGCTGGGATTAACAGACATCAGCCACCACACCCGGCCCTTTCTTTATTACTTTGCTTTTATTCTGAATCTGAAGATACGTCCTTTTTTCCATATCGACAATACAATAATTTAAAATGTAAACGTTTCTTTTACAGTCTACATCCTTTACAGCAAGGTAAACATTTTTGGTTACAGTTGTTGTAAACAGTATGAAAGATTCAGTGACTTTATGTCACTGACAAATTTTCATTTTGGACAACATGCTAGTGTAAGTAGTTTCTGGTCCAGTGAAATCCAGTTTTCGGGTTTTCCTATTTTTGGATTCTCAGCTGCATATTTGAAATCATCACTTTCGAAATTCGTTTGTTCCAGAACATATATGTTCTCATTCTTGTTTGTACTTGAGTCATGTTTAATCACATATTTGTAGTATGCTTAGATGTAGTAGTTTCTATTTTCATAACTACTTTTCTGTTGATCCATTATGGTGAATTGCAGCTACAAAGTCATGCTGGGTAGTAGCGAAAATGCTAACATAAGAAGTAAATAGTAGTAAGCAAATGATTTTTAAAATATCCAACCTAGTCATATATACCCATTTAGCTCAGTAGTTTTCAGCTGTGGTAATACCATTCTCTGGGGTGCGTTTTTGAAATTCGTGAGAACATTTTTGTTTGGCACCATAATAGAGGTCATTACAGGCATTTAATGGACAGTGTTTAGGTCTGCTAGATGTCTTGGAGTGTGCAGGAAAGTGCTATACAACGAATAACTATTCTGTCTCATATGGTGTTTGAAGTTCCTTTACTCACATCTAAAATATTTTACATATAAACACAAATCATTTTTTACATGGTACACTACATTTTCTGTGAAAGGCACTGCTGTGTAAATCAAGGAGTGAGTAATGTTTTTTCATTTAAGGCTTTACCAAGAGTTTGCCATTTTGGTAAAATGTATCACCTACAGCAGTACTCATGGTATCGTAGTCACCATTCGACACACCTGATTCAGTTTGCATTTGTTGCTGTCACATTCATGGTGATGTTTCATGTTGATACAAGCATCTTATTATATCATGTTATTTCCTAGTATATTGATGCTTGAGTTTTAATATATTAAATAGTGTTTTATTATGAATTAACTTCCTTTTCTTTATTCTCCATATTATAGTTAGGACATTGTAATGATTTCTTAAGTTATGTAGGCTATTAATATAATTTCAATATATGAAGAGACTTAAAATTTTTCGTTATGAACAGGAGATGTTAGGTGTGATAAACTTGGGAGCCCCTGAATTGACTGAATTTTAGCAGTCCCTATGGCACATCCACAGCCTTTAAGATTACTTCAATATTTCTGTGAAAAGTTACTAGTATTACACTTCAGATGTATATGAAAATATTATTTTATTGATTTTCCTTAGAAATTACCACACCGTCGGCCGGCCATGGTGGCTCACCCCTGTAATCCCAGCACTTTGGGAGTCTGAGTGGGCGGATGACGAGGTCAAGAGATCGAAACCATCCTAGCCAACTTGGTGAAACCCCATTTCTACTAAAAATAAAAAAATTAGCTGGGCATGGTGGTGGGCGCCTCTAGTCCCAGCTACTCGGAAGGCTGAGGCAGGAGAATCACTTGAACCCGGGAGGTGGAGGTTGCAGTGAGTCAAGATCGCGCCACTGTACTCTAGCCTGGCGACAGAGTGAGAATCCGTCTCAAAAAAAAAAGAAAAGAAAAGGAAAAAAGGAAATTACCACCCCATGTGTCTGTTGACCACTTGATGAGTGCTTGGGTGATACTGGTGGTGCGTGGACTACACTTTGAAAAGCAGTACCATATATCCTGTCTTTCTTTTGTATTAACCTTGTTGTCCTCAATTACTGAATTTGCTCCATACTCCACTTTATCAGATACCATTTTTTCCCTAACATTTTTTTTTTCTTTTACAGTGACAGGGTCTCGCTCTGTCACTCAGGCTGGAGTGCAGTGGCATGACCATGGCTCACTGCACCCATGACCTCCCAGGCTTAAGGCATCCTCCTGCCTCATCCTCCTGAGTGGCTGGGATTATAGGTACACACTACCATGCCTAATTTATTTTTTTGTGAAGATGAGGTCTTACTGTGTTGCCTGGGCTGAATTATAATTTTTATACATAGGCTGGGTGCGGTGGCCGTGGCCCGTTCCTGTAATCCCAGTGATTTGGGAGGCCAAGGCGTGCGGATCACTTGAGATTAGGAGTTCGAGACCAGCCTGGTCAACATGATGAGACCCCGTCTCTACAAAAAATACAAATTTAGCTGGGTGCGGTGGCGGGTGCCTGTAATCCCAGCTACTCGGGAGGCTGAGGCAGGAGTTTCACTTGAACCCAGGAGGCGGAGGTTGTGGTAAGCCAAGATCATGCCTCTCTGCACTTTAGCCTGGGCAACAGAGCGAGAGTCCATCTGAAAAAAAGTGTTTTTTTTTTTTTTTAAATACATGAATTGTCTAATGCCATAGTTGTTCAACTGTAAGATAAACTTCTCAACACCATTACAATTTTTTTTTTTTTTTAAAGACAGAGTCTTGCTCTACAGCCAGGCTGGAGTGCAGTGGCACGATCTCGGCTCACTACAGCTTCCGCCTCCTGGATTCAAGCAATTCCCCTGCCTCAGCCTCCCAAGTAGCTGGGACTACAGGCATACACCACGACACTCAGCTAGTTTTTTGTATTTTAGTAGAGATGGGGTGTCCCCATGTTAGCCAGGATGGTCTCGATCTCCTGACCTTGTGATCTACCCACCTCGGCCTTCCAGAGTGCTGGGATTACAGGCATGAGCCACTGCACCTGGCTACATCGTTAAATATTTTTGATGGTCCTTTGTAGTTCTTAATGTGAAAAGAAATTCACCAAGTGCTGTTGCAGATGTCATTGCCTGCATATATATAAACTTTGCCATGCATGGAGGTGTCTTTTCAACCGTTTATTATCAGATTAAAGTTATTTGCACCGACAACATTACACATGACTGAATTTTAAGTTAAATTTAGATATGTAATTACTTTCTATATCTTTCTTAAAAAGAGTATGGTACGAGGATTATTTTATATATATAGGAAATAGCCTGTGCCAAGATAAAGAATACAGTTAAAAGCAATGGAAATTGCTAAATCTTAGGAGTACATTGTAGAGTTTGAGAGTTAATGGCGGTTACCTGTGACTGATTCGTGACTTGGGATGGATTATCACTGAAGCACTAATTTTTTTTTAAAAAGTTCCTTATTTTTAAGAGAAACCGCTTGATTTCTAGGGACGTTTATTGAAGAAAGATGAAACTGAGTTCAAATACAAAATTCAGGGGATTCTCAGATGTTCTTTTATTTGCCTCAGAATTATGCTGTCAGTCCCAAAGATGTTAAAAGAGCAGAATTCTGACTTTTGAGAAGTGACATGTTTGATACTGTTGCATAACTGGCGATGGCCAAAAGTTCAGAAAAATCATTAGACTTTGAATGTGAAGAAAGTTTCAGTTCAAACTTTGATCAGTTTCTGAAGAGGAAAGTGGTATGTAATTGTTTTTGAGAAATGTATGCTATTATTTTGCAATCCATTGTGTCTTAGAAGAAATGCATTATTTCTCTGTTTTAAATTCTTTCATTTTTTTGAACATGCCTTTTTCAAGATAAACTTTGCCAGATGTCTTTTCAAGGTAAATTATGCCTTACTATTTCAGTTAATTCAGAAAATGACTTTTGATGATTGATTATTTTTTAATAGTTGTAAATTCCTCAAATACAATGTTGTCTCTAGAGGTGTATGTCCCAACCTTGCATAATAATAGGAATTTCCTAACATGTTGTTTCATGGATTCGCAGGCTCTTTCCCTTAAGTTTATGATGTATAGTCTAGGGTGGAACCCAGTAATCTAGATTTGGTGGAGGTACTTTAGGTCACAGGCCTCCAATGTTTTTGGCACCAGGGAGTGGTTTTGTGGAAGACAGTTTTTCTATGAATGGGGAGGAGGGGGAGGATGTTTTGGGGATGATTCAAGCACATTACTTTATGTTGCATTTTATTTCTGTTATTATATTGTAATATATAATGAAATATAATTATAGAGCTCACCATAATGTAGAATCAGTGGGAGCCCTGAGCTTGTTTTCCTGCAACTAGACAGTCCCATCTGAGGGTGGTGGGAATCAGTGACAGATCATCAGGCATTAGATTCTCATAAGGGGCATGCAACCTAGATCCCTCGCATGCAGTTCACAATAGGGTTCTCACTCCGATGAGAATCTAATGCCACTGCTGATCTAACAGGAGGTGGAGCTCAGGCGTTAATGCGAGCCATGGGGAGCGGCTGTAAATACAGATGATTTTGCTCACTTGCCTGCCTGTCTCCTCCTGCAGTGCGGCCCAGTTTCTAACAGGCCACTAACTGCTGGCAGTCTGTGGCCTGGGGGTTGGAGACCCCTGCCTTAGGTGATTTTTCCAGGCTAGCTTGGGAAATACTGCTGTAGAGCGTAGGCTCCTTCCTGGGGATCCTGCCTAGTCTTCACTACTGTATGAAATTGCTTTGCTACAATGTAGAATACATCTATCCCAGGATTATAGTAATATAATATATACTAATAAATACAGTAATGTTTAGAATATTGGTAACAGGTTGTGAGCACTTACTGTGTGTAAGGACCCATGCCAAACACTGAATAGGTTGCTGAATCCTCACAACTTTCATGGATAGATACTATTATACTCATTTTGCAAATAAGGTTAAATAATCTGTAAAGGCCTTTAGCTAGTCAGTGGTAGACCCAGGATTGGAACCCAAGCAAACTGACTTTAGAGCCTGTGCTCTTAAACCACACTGTACTGGCTGTTGCAGATCAGATGCTGAGCTGTGCTGATTGTGCAGTGCATTGTAGAGCAGTGTACAGTTCACTAAGAGTGTGAGGTAACAGATATGGTAAGACATGAAACAGCGGCAATTTCATGTGGGAGGGCGTCAGAGCAGTCAGCACTTCTATTAAAACAGTAACCAATCTTGAAGGGCCACAAAGCGATCAACTGGATAACTGTTGATGCTTCTCTAGATGAGCACTTCTCAAAGCGTGGCCCCTATTTCCCTGGAAATCCCTGAAAACCACTCATGGGATCCTCAAGGTCAAACCTTTATGTAGTATTTCTGAGAAGTTATCTTTTTCTTTGTGTTAACATTTGTATTGATGGTACTGCTGGTGCCTAAGCATGAATTAAGGCAGTGGCACCAAAGTGTGCTCATAGACGTTGTATTTCCACACACTCTACAGTTTCGTTTTGTTTTGTTTTTTTAATCCAGTTTCACTTAAGAATGCCCTTAATGAAGCAGTAAAAAAATACTCCTTTGATTAACTCTTAACACTAGATTGCACATCTTTTTAATGCTTTGTGTGATGTAATGGGAAGGTCACACAAGGCACTTCTGCTGCATGTTGAAGTACCATGGTGGTTTTAAGGAAAAGCACCTGTAGGGTTGACTGCATCTTTTTTCTGGACAACATTTTTACTTGTAAGAATAACTGATAAACTATAGTTATTCAGATTTGAGTATTTGGCAGATTTTGTCAAAAATGAAAGGACTGATAATATTTGTTGCCAGTGATAAGATTTTTGGGCTTGACGACCTCCCAGTATTTGTTTTTGTTTTTTGAGACGGGTTTTCATTCTTGTTGTCTGGACTGGAGTGCAATAGCATGATCTCGGCTCACTGCAACCTCCACGTCCCAGGTTCAAGCAATTCTCCTGCCTCAGCCTCCCAAGTAGCTGGGATTACAGGCGTATGCCACCACGCCAGGCTAATTTTCTTATTTTTAGTAGAGACAGGGCTTCACCATGTTGACCAGGCTGGTCTTGAACTCCTGACCTCAGCTGATCCACCTGCCTCAGCCTCCCAAAGTGCTGAGCCACACAGGCATGAGCCACCAGGCTTGGCCTACAACTTCCCAGTATTTAAAGATTTCTGTGCTGAGATCGGTGGTAATAGTAACAAATGGAATTTTTAGTATTGGATAATGAAATACATAAGCATTTTGAAGAGCTCACAACTCAGGAAACAAATATCTATTAACTTACCAATGCATGATGTACAGAATTATGCATGGGTAAAGATCCATTCAAAGTGAAGGCAGACATGGATTTTAATGTAACAGAGTACGGAAAGTTCATTGATAGGGTGTTAGATTTTACATTGGAAGTAACCTTTAGGAAACTACCATCTAGGCTGGGTGTGGTGGCTCATGCCCAGGATCCCAGTACTTGGGGAGGCCAAGGTGGGAGGATTGTTGGAGGCCAGGAGTTCAAAACCAGCCTGGGCAACAAGCAAGGCTCCATCTCTGCAAGAAAAAATAAAAATAAAAAATAAAAATAAATTTAAAAAGCTAAGTGTGGTGGCTTGACCCTGTAGGCCTAGCTACTTGGGAGGTTGAAGCAGGAGGATAGCTTCAGCCCGGGAGTTCGAGGCTATAGTCAGCTGTGATCACTCCAGCCTGAGCAATAAAGCGAGAATACATTTCAAAAAGAAAAAAAAATCTACTGTCCGTAGAATTTCATTTCAGTATTGAAGAATAAGGTCTACGATTATCTGAAAGGCTCTTAAAATACTCCTCACATTTTAAACTATAGATATACATACAGTTGAATTTTCTTCATATACTTGAATCAAACTATGTATCACAATACAGATTAAATGCAGAAACAGATACGAGAATACTGCTGACTTCAATTAAGCCAGACATTAAAGATATTTGCAGAAATGTAAAACGGTGCCATTCCTCTCACTAATTTTTATTTTCAAAAGAGTTATTTTTCATTAAAACATGTTTAGTTTTTTTGTTTTTGTTTTTGTTTTTTGAGGTGGAGTCTCACTGTTACCTAGGCTGGAGTGCAGTGGTGTGATCTCAGCTCACTGCAACCTCTGCCTCCCGGGTTCAAGTGATTCTCCTGGCTCAGCCTCCTGAGTAGCTGGGATTACAAGCATGCACCACCACATTCAGCTAATTTTTGTATTTTTAGTAGAGACGGGGTTTCACCATGTTGCCCAGGCTGGTCTCCTGACCTCAGGTGATCCACCCACCTCGGCCTCCCAAAGTGCTGGGATTACAGGTATGTGCCACTGCGCCTAACCTAGATATTGTGATATAATAAGAAATATGTATTAGGTCTTCATCCCAGGTTCCTGGCATAATAGCTTTTATAATAAAGCCCTTAGAATTTCCTGATAGAGGAGAGAGGAGCATCTTTTGTTATAAATGAGAAGTCCCTTTCAACCCTACCTGAGTTTATGCTAATGAACTGAGTGTTGATGGGCCCCTCAATAGCTTCTGGATCATGACTGGTTGCCACAAGAACCAATAGAGGGTTGGAAATACAACCCCTTCCCTCAACCTCTGCAGAGGGGAAAGGGGCTGGAGATTGAGCTCAGCCACGAATGACCAGTGATTTAATCAATCATGCTTGTGTAATGGAACCTCCAAAAAATCCTTCAAATTTTGAGTTCCGAGAGCTTCCAGACTTGTGAACTGGTGCTGGGAGGACAGTGCACCCACAGAGGGCATGGAAACTTCGCACACTCCTCTCCACCCTCCATACCTTGCCCTGTACATGTCTTTTATTTTTCTGCTCCTAAGTTGTATCTTTTATAATAAACCAGCAATAATAAGTAAATAGTTTTCCTGAATTCAGTGAGCCATCCTAGCAAATAATCAAACCTGAGAAAGGGATTGTGAAGCTGATCAGTCAGAAGTACGGGTGACCTGGACTTGAGATTCGCACCTGAAGTAGAGGCAATCTCATGAGACCTACCCCTTAACGTGCAGGGCCTGTGCCACCTCTGAGTAATAGTGTCAGAATTGAATTGATGAACATCCAATTATTGTTGGAAAATTGATTATTGACATAGAAAAAACCCACACATTTGGTGTCAGAAGTGTTAAGAGTAGAAACAGATCATGGAAATATGTGTAATTTATGTTAATGTATAGTGAGTTTTTTTAAATGAGTAAATATTTTTCGTATTCACAGTTTCAATGTCTAATATGGTAAATATCAGAAAGTATAATCTATATAAACAAATGACTTTGGGGTCCTCAACAAGAGTCCTGAACCAAAAAGTTTGAAAACTACTTCCCTAGACACTGTGGACATTATTTTCTGTAGTACTGCCTACATTGTAATTCATGTTGACTTAGTTACTATTGTTTCGGAATCGTAATCTCTTCAAGTATGTGGCTCAAAATTCTAGAGTTGAAGACATGAAGATGTTGAGCACTGCAGCCCAAAGTGATATTCCCAGTCCTTTGAGTTCCCAGTCCCTCACTTACCCCTAACTCCCTCACAGCCCTTCTGTTCTCTCCTTTTGGTATCTCAGAAATCTTGGGTATCAGAAATCATTTCATAATACAAGTAACAAGGAATACGATAATCTGTTAGAAGATTGGATTGGTTTTTATATGTTACGATTTCAAGCATATGATTTTTAAATCTGCCAGACAGGTGATTGTATACTGAGTGTAATATCAGTCAGTGTACTCCCCTCCCAGAAAAACCAGGACTCAGTCCACTGCTAGAATGCATTTCAGTGAAGACATCTGACCTGTGTAGTATCTCTTCAGGGCATTGTAGTTGACAGTAATAATGCAGGGATCTACCACAACCTGGTTAAAATATGACTAGAAATGTGGCTGCTGGAATAGCTAGATGAAATATAGACCACACTGATAAAAACCAAGACTCCGTCTTAAAAAAAAAAAATCTTATTCTTTTCCCATTCCTGTTATTTATTGCCAACACCCTTTTCAAGGGTCTGTCCCTTTGGAGAATTTTTGTACTTTGTCTCCTGCCTTTTTCTGTTTTTCTAGCATGTTATATAAGAATAAGCAAACTGTGGCCTGCAAGCCAAATCTGACTTGCAACCTGTTTTTGTAAATAAAGCGTTATCGTAACACAGCCATGCCCATTTGTTTACATATCATCTATGGCTGCTTTCATGCTAGAATGGCAGAGTTGATTTGAGTACAGTTGGCCCTATTTCTGTGGGTTCCACATTCATGATTTAATCAACCTCAGATAAAAAATACTTGAGAGGCCGGGCGCGGTGGCTCAAGCCTGTAATCCTAGCACTTTGGGAGGCCGAGACGGGCGGATCACAAGGTCAGGAGATCGAGACCATCCTGGCTAACACGGTGAAACCCCGTCTCTACTAAAAAGTACAAAAAACTAGCCGGGTGAGGTGGCGAGCGCCTGTAGTCCCAGCTACTCGGGAGGCTGAGCCAGGAGAATGGCGTAAACCCGGGAGGCGGAGCTTGCAGTGAGCAGAGATCCGGCCACTGCACTCCAGCCTGGGTGACAGAGCGAGACTCCGTCTCCAAAAAAAAAAAAAAAAAAAAATACTTGAGAGAAAAAAACAAAAGTAATACAAATGAAAACAATATGGTAAAACAAGTATTTATATAGTGTTTTCATTGTACTATGTATCATGAGTAATGTAGCGATGATTTAAAGTATATGGGAGTCCTGTGGAGCCCTGAAATGGGAGGGGGAAAAAAGTATACAGGTGGATGTGTGTAGGTTGTATGTAAATACTACACTGTTTTATAAGGGACTGGAGCATCCAAGGGTTTTAGTGTATGCAAGGGGAGTAGGGAGTTGTCCTGGAACCAGTCCCCCAAAGATACTGAGGGAGGACTGTAATTGCAATAGAGACCATATTACTTACAGTGCCTGAAATATTTACTCTTTTACAGAAAAAGTTTGCCACCTTCTACTTCTCATCCTATTTCTAGCAAGGTACAAGACTAGTTTCTCCTTCCTCCCTCCCTCCAGTTTGTCACGAACAAACTTTTGTGTGTGTAAAATACAATATACACAAATTACCAGAAAAAAGAACAAAAACTTACAAAATGCATGCCCAGATTTTTCATTATTAGAGTCAACAGACAGAAAATTACCAAATTGCTATAATGAGGTTTAAACATCCTCAATTTTTGCACTTACCTTGATATGGATCCGTTACTAACAGTTCATGAAGCAATACCAGTGCTAAACCCACAATTTAAACAGTCTTGTTCTTGTAGTCTGTTACTGGACAACTTTTATATTCATACAACTTATCTACTTCTTTCCTGTAAGTATTTTTATTGACTGAGTATATTATACATAAATTTCTGGTTGAGTATGCTGTATAGGCAATGATATACACTGAAAGTGATGTAGATGGACCTCCATTGGTGAGCCAAGCCCTTTCTGGATAATGTGATATAATCTTTATTGCCTTAAAGACCCTGTTCAGAGACTGAGTAGACTTTATTTTTGAGGCAGGGTCTTGCTGTGTCACCCAGGCTGGAAGTGCACTGGCATGATCATGGCTCACTGCAGCCTTGATTTCCTGGGCTCAAGTGTTCCTCCCACCCAGCTGATTTTTTATTTTTTATTATTTTTAGAGATGGGGTCTCATTATGTTGCCTAAGCTCTTTTTGAACTGTTAGCCTCAAGCAGTCCCTTCGCCTGGGCCTCCCAAAGTGCTGGGGTTACAGGCATGAGCCTCTGCACCCAGCTAGACTTTTTGTTTGTTTGAGATGGTGTCTTGCTCTGTCGCTTGGGCTGGAGTGCAGTGGCGTGATCTTGGCTCACTGCAACCTCTGCCTCCCGGGTTCAAGCAGTTCTCCTGCCTCAGCCTCCTGAGGAGCTGAGAGTGCAGGTGTGCACCACCATCCCCAGCTAGTTTTTGTATTTTTAATAGACACGGGGTTTCACCATGTTGGCCAGGTTGGCTTCGAACTCCTGACCTCAGGTGATCCACCCGCCTCTACCTCCCAAAGTGCTGGGAGCCACCGCGCCCGCCCCAGCTAGACTTTTTGAGTCTGTATGTTTTCTGTTGTGTTTAGGTGTAGTGTTGCTTCCTTTTTAACAGGGATGATAATGGCTGTAGAGATACGTTTCGAAAAGAATTCTTTGATATCAGTGGTTTCCATAGGATTTGTGTTTCAAGTACTGTTTGAAAAAACGAAACTTTTTTTGTCAAAGTAATAATGCACACTGCTACCTACTGTCTCAATTCTTACCTCAGTTATTGCTTGAAAAGACTATTTACATAGATTTGGTCATCTTTATCTTATTAAGGAAGGCATGTAAGCATTTTTAATTGTTTCTCTTACAGCACACTACAGGTTGAGCATCCCATATCCCAAAATCCAAAATTATCCAAAATGCAGAACTTTTTGAGCTCCAACATGATGGAAGGAAATGATCATTGTAGCATTTTGGATTTTTGATTTTTGGATTTGCAGTGCTCAACCAGTAAGTATAATGCAGATATTCTGAACCCCCCCCCCAAAAAAAGAGGGAGATCTGAAACACTTCTGGTCTCAAGCATTTTGGATGAAGAATACTTAATCTTTATGTTTTCTTTATAGAAAAAAAATTAAAATTTACCCATAGAAGGATTTTCTTACTATGCCTTCAAGAAACACAATGAGGCAGAATAAAAATAGAAAACATAACCATCTCTTATACGGAACCTAGAGTGACTAAATAAGCAAATACTAATAGATTATAAAACGAAACTGATTTGTAAAAAGTTAAACAAATTTACCATATGACCATGCAGTTTCACTTCATAGTTTGGCTGCTTATAAATTCTCATTTCATTTTCTCTTATTATGTTTTTCCATAGAGCGTTGCTGTCAGAGACTAATCATATTTTCTTAAGTTACTGTTTTTAGTTTTTGTTATGCTTCCTTGCTTTGATTTTCTTCGTTGGGGACTCCTATTATATACATTTTGGATCTTCTTTGCCTGTTTTTCTATAGATTGCTGCTCCCTAATCTTTTTATCCCTCTCAAGTTTTCCCACCTATTTACTAGTTTCCTTAAGGCATTATCTGTTACCTGTTGGTGGTTCATTCTTGTGTTTCTTTTAGTTTAGTGTTCATTTCTGAAATTTCTGAGCTTTATCACCCATGTTGAGTTGTTCGAATTCAGATTTATGTTCCTTCTTCATATGATGTCATTTTCTTTTTTGTTGTTGTTGTTGAGACGGAGTCTTGTTCTTGTTACCCAGGCTGGAGTGCAGTGGTGTGATCTCGGCTCACTGCAACCTCGGCTTACCAGGTTCAAGCGATTCTCCTGCCTCAGACTCCTGAGTAGCTGGGATTTCAGTTGCCCGCCATCACACCTGGCTAATGTTTGTATTTTTAGTAGAGATTGGGTTTTACCATGTTGGCCGGGCTGATATTGAACTTGTGACCACCTCAGCTTCCCAAAGTGCTGGGATTCATGCGTGAGCCACCGTGCCCAGCCATGATGTCATTTTCTTAAAAATTTTAAAATTTCAAAATAATACTGTGTTACAGTTTTTACCTGTTTTAAAGGCACATTTTTTTCTGGTATGTTTTCATTATTTTTACAGATGCTATCTGCCCCTTGTCTCTCTTTAAAATAATGACTTTGAGATAAAACCACAGTGCTTTCCTGTTGCTCATTTTTAATGAAAAGTAATTTTCTTTCTATTAAGTTCCAGGATACATGTGCAGGACATGCAGGTTTGCTACATAGGTAAACATGTGCCATGGTGGTTTGCTACACCTATCGACCCATCACCTAGGTATTAAGTCCCGCATGCATTAGCTATTTATCCTGATGCTCTCCTTCCACTGACCCCCGTGACAGGCCCTGGTGTGTGTTGTTCCCCTCCCTGTGTCCATGTGTTCTCATTGTTCTCCTCCCGCTTATGAGTGAGAACATGTGGTATTTGGTTTTTTGTTCCTGTATTAGTTTGCTGAGGATGATGGCTTCCAGCTCCGTCCATGCCCTGCAAAGGACATGATCTGATTTCTTTTTATGGCTGCATAGTAGTGTATATGTGCCACATTTTCTTTATCCAGTCTAGCATTGATGGGCGTTTGGGTTGGTTCCATGTCTTTGCTATTATGAATAGTGCTGCAGTAAACATACACATGCAGGTTTCTTTATAATAGAATGATTTATATTCCTTTGGATACGTACCCAGTAATGGGATTGCTGGATCAAATGGTATTTCTGCTTCTAGATCCTTGAGGAATCGCCACACTGTCTTCCACAATGGTTGAACTAATTTACATTCCCACCAGCAGTGTAAAAGCATTTTTATTTCTCCACAGCCTCGCCAGCATCTGTTGTTTCTTGACTTTTTAATAATCACCATTCTGACTGGCGTGAGAAGGTATCACATGGTGGTTTTGATTTGCAGGAGATTAATTTTCATGAACTGAGAGAGAAGTGGGCAGGGATAACTTTAGCTTTCTGGCTCTAGAGCTCCCTCTTTTGACTTTTCTGGTGGAGGGGAGGAGGGAAGCCTAGCACTTTCAGACATCTGGTCATTACTCTTCCTGGTTCTTTATTTGGGCCATCTTCTCTTCTACTGGATTCTGTTCCCAGTCGTTTCTCCTCAGTACAAGACTTTGCCCTGACAGAGAGCTTCAGATGGTTAGCTTTTAGTTTAGAGGGTCCCTATCACTCTATCCCCTTGAGACAGCCACAGGCCATAAGTTGGAATGTACAGAGCTCCTTTTAAGGTTCAACTGCTATTCCTAGTTCAGCTCACTGTGCTTGCCAGTACCTGTTGTCTCATTTGGGGTTTTCCTAATTTCGGATTCATCAGATACCCTGTTGCTTCCCTTTGCTGCTTCTCACACAAATGGCAATTGCACACCAGTCTTTAGCAGTCAGTAGTTTGTCCACATCTGCTTGTCTTTTGGGTTTTGTGAGGCTACCTTTTAGCTTTGTTGTAGGTGCAGATTTTCAGTTTTGCACCCAGATTGCTCAATCTGTTTTTATGGGAAAATTCAGGAGGATTCAAACCAACTATGGCCTGGATGCTGCCATTGTTCCAGAATCTTGTCCCATAGTTAAAATTTTGTTGTTGTTGTTTGAGACGGAGTCTCACTCTGTCACCCAGGCTGGAGTATAGTGCCACGATCTCGGCTCACTGCATGCTCTGCCTCCCGGGTTCACGACATTCCCCTGCCTCAGCCTCCCAAGTAGCTGGGACTACAGGCGCCCGCCACCACGCTCAGCTAATTTTTTTTTGTATTTTTAATGGAGGCGGGGTTTTACCGTGTTAGCTGGAATGGTCTCAATCTCCTGAGCTTGTGATTCACTCGCCTCGGCCTCCCAAAGTGCTGGGATTACAGGTGTGAGCCACCGCATCTGGCCAATAATTTTTTTAAAGATGTATTTTGTTTAGTTTAAAGCAGTAGAGAGAGAGATAAATGGAGGAGATACAGGAAAAAAATGTATGGTTGTACCTGTACCTTAATAACGATATCTTTAAATGAATCCTTGGGTAGTGTACAGGTAGTTATTTTACTATAAACCATATTTATTTTTGTTAGTAGTCTGGCCTTAATATGTGCTAATAAAATGATATTTAGCTAAGTACTTATGACCCATTATTAGAATATATTTGTTCTGTAAGTACATCCTTTGGAATTGATATCAAATCTGATCTTTAAATGCCTACATTCATTTCAGTTGTGTTCTAAGAAAAACCGCTTGCTTAATTTGCTTTTACTTTGTTTATCTTACAAATTAGCATCTTTTTTAGCTGCAAGTAACAAAATCCTGATTTGACTGACTTAATGAGAACTTGTTTAATTCATGTGGACACAGAGTTTCATCTATTGTGCTTGTTGCAGTATCCTCAGTCGGTGCTTAGGACATATTTGAATAAGCAAAAATATCTGAAATATCAAGAATTACAGGCTCACACCTGTAATCCCAGCACTTTGAGAGGCCGAGGTGGGTGGATCACGAGATCAGGAGATTGAGACCATCCTGGCTAACATGGTGAAACCCCGTCTCTACTAAAAATACAAAAATTAGCCAGGAATGGTGGCGGGTGCCTATAGTCCCAGCTACTCAGGAAGCTGAGGCAGGAGAATGGCGTGAACCTGGGAGGCAGAGCTTGCGGTGAGCCAAGATCGCGCCACTGCACTCCAGCCTGGGCGACAGAGCAAGACTCTGTCTCTTTAAAAAAAAAAAAAAAAAAAAAAAAAAGATGATAGATGAAAATTGTTCATTTCCACCCCAGTGGCCGGGTGGCTCAGTGAGTAGCAAGGGTCCATGTTCTGTGCATTCTTCTGCTCTGCTCTCCAGTATGTTAACCTCACCTGTAGGCTTACTGCGCTGCCTGCAACATTTCCGAGACATCACATCCTCAAGACCACAAAAAAAGAACCTTCTCTTCCTTGTGTTTCTTTTGTTTTTTTTCTTTTTTCAGATCAAGGGAAATCTCCTTCTGTCTCATTGGCGAGAATTGCCATCGTAAGCCACAAAGGGAATGGAATCTGCATTTAGGTTTGTGCTGTCCAGTAAGATAGCCACTAGCCACATGGGGCTATTTGAATTTAAGTTCATTAAAATTAAGTACAACTACAGATTAAGTTCCTTGGTTGCACTCACCACATTTCGAGTGCTCAGTAGTCCCATGTGGCTAGCGGCTACCTGATTGGACAGTGCAGTAATATTACTAGAATGTTTTCATGATCACAGAGTTCTGTTGAACAGTGCTGGCTTACATTAATCATGATTCACTCCCTGGGCCTTTTCAGAATTGCATTCAGTCTTGGGATTTTCTCAGGTGCCTTCCAGAAAGCATATACATGGTGAACAGCCACAGAATCTGACAATGAGACCACCCCTCTGGCTTTGGGGCTTCAGGTACACCCCCATTCGTTTGCATGAGTGTAATAATTTCTCTCTGTAGGAGAAACAATAAGGTTGTTTTACTGCCAGAAAAAGTACTGAACACATTTCTGAAATAAGTACTGTTTTTCTTTTCTTTTTTCTTTTTTTTTTTTCTTTTTTTTTTTTTTTTTTTTGAGACGGAGTCTCGCTCTGCCACCCAGGCTGGAGTGCAGTGGCCGGATCTCAGCTCACTGCAAGCTCCGCCTCCCGGGTTCACGCCATTCTCCTGTCTCAGCCTCCCGAGTAGTTGGGACTACAGGCGCCCGCCACCGCGCCCGGCTAGTTTTTTGTAGTTTTTAGTAGAGACGGGGTTTCACCGTGTTAGCCAGGATGGTCTCGATCTCCTGACCTCGTGATCCGCCCGTCTTGGCCTCCCAAAGTGCTGGGATTACAGGCTTGAGCCACCGCGCCCGGCTCTTTTCTTTTTTCTGTTTTTTGAGATGGCGTCTCGTTCAGCTGCCCAGGCTGGAGTACGGTGGTGCAGTGGTACGATCTCAGCTCACTGCAACCACTGTCTGCCGGGTTCAAGTGATTCTCCTGTCTCAGCCTCCCAAGTAGCTGGGATTACAGGCACCTGCCGTCATACCTGGCTAATTTTTGTATTTTAGTAGATACAGGGTTTCACCATGTTGGCCAGGCTGGTCTTGAACTCGTGACCTCATGTGACCCGCCCGCCTCGGCCTCCCAAAGTGTTAAGATTATAGGCGGGAGCCACAGCACCTGGCATGTTTTTCTTGAAACCAGGAATTTTATTTGAAAATTAAGCTTTGAGGTCATAGTACTAAATAGCCGGGGCCTATAATTTACTTGACAAAAATTGTTTTTTATACATTTGTCAGTTTCTAATTGGTTAGTTGGAAAATGCCAGAAAACTGTTATTTCTGTTCATTTATTATGCTGTATGGAATCTCTCATACTGAGGGGGTGTACTTTATTAGTACAAGGATTAATCACTAATAGTCCCTTCTCTCGTAATTCTTGCACTCTGTGGGATCCAGTGATCCATCCATCCAAAGAGAAGAAACGGTGGCTGGAGGGATACTGAGTTCCCTCTCCTCTTTGCTACACACTAGAAGTAGGGTCAGGCAAGCCCTGCATGCTTCCTCCTTCCCTCTCCCTTCCCTGCCCCTTGTGGAGGGTCATCATGAAACAGTTACATGCAGGTGCTATAAAAATCCTGATGTGCTCTTAGGTCCAGATAGTGATCTTGAATGTCATAAATATAAGAATATTCTTATTGCACTGTTTTTCCTCAGTTGAGCGGGTTTTGATTATAACAAAACAAATGCCCTGCTTTGGAAACACTTGGTAATGACTGTTATTTAAAAGGAGTAGGAATAGTAGGAAGTTAGCTTCTCATTGTTGACCTTTGCAAAGGTTTGTAACTTCGTGATGCTTCCTTAGACTTTGGGGCATACAGGCTGACTGAATTTTAGATAGACCCGATTGACAGTCATTTTTGCTTGAGTCTTTTAGAAAATCTTTTTAGTATTGTTAAAATGGTTTCTTGCCTTAATAAAATATACAGAATATATAATTTAACATGTATTTGGCTTTGATAGCATCTCAGGCTCTTGCCCATCAATTATTGTTTTAGTGATGTATAGGTGTAACTGTTGCAAAAGGAAGGTGGTCACACACCACATAGCTGCCATGACTTAAAAAGAAAAAAAAAAAAAAACCTGTGCTGTGAGCTTGCTTACTTCTCTATTGTATGTTGGCAAGGCTAGATAAAACATCAGACTACTAGAGTATAATTCGACATATATCACCAAAACTTAGTTTCTTCAGCATTCTAAAATTGTTTAGGGGTGGACCGTGTTTACCTCCCACTGAAAGTGGAGAATTTTTCTGGTGCTTCATGGTGAATCCTTGGCTTTTCCGACCGTTGTTTCCTCTGCCCACCTCACAGGAGGCTGCTACGTGTGTTCTCACATTTACTCCTTGAAGAGCAGTCAATAAAGGGTACATTGATAACTTGCACAATCATGAGTAATTCAGTTCGAGTAGCTACGTTTATCCTGTCTCGGGAACTGACTGTCACTGTGGGCTTTTCTCCTCCTTCTGGCCTTTGTTTTCCCCAGTGTGTGTGTGTGTGTGTGTGTGTGTGTGTGTGTATGTGTGCATGTGTGTGGTGGTGGTGGTGTTTGTTTTCACGCGGTGGTTTTGGGGGTTGGGTTTTTGTTTGTTTGTTTGTTTTTGCTATTCCAAATAAACATTCATCTCACCTGCTTTCATAATATATTCAGTAATTTTTCTGAATTGCTGTGAAAATGTGAATTTTATCTAAAACTGATTTTTAAGGTATGGTCTTTCGACTAGTAGTAGCATCTATATTGCCTGGGAGCTTTTTAGAAATTCATGAATGCTTGGCTCTGCCCCGGATTTGCTGAACCAGAAACTCTGGGGTAGGGACAGCAATCTGAGTTTTAACAAATCTTCCAGGTTATTTGGATGCACCATCAGTTTTGAGAACCACTCATCTAGAAGATCCATGAATTTACATCATTTTGAAGAAATGCTGAAACTTTCTTTCTGTGTGCTTTGGTGCACATCATATCTTCTTTTTAGTCTTAAATTTATATCAAAAGAATTAGGAAATATGACGGTTTGTTACAGCTTCTTGTTTTGCTACTATTGTGTACATTTATAAAAGTTACTACGGAAAAAATTTTATGTTTGGTGTCAGATGTTTGTCCATGTGACATTTGAATGAGGAACTGCAATTCCTTTGGGCAGATAAAAATGTCAGCGTACTTTATTTGTCTAACAGGAATTCTCTTCTTGTAGATGTAATATAGTTCTGTAGACTTAGAAATCAAATATTTACCATATACAGACATTTTCCTTCATTTGCTTGCCTTAGGAAAAAAGTGGAAGAGCAGATAAGATGATGATAAAGAATATGTCTTTAGGCCGGATATGATGGCTTATGCCTGTAATCGCAGCACTTTGGGAGGCTGAGGTGGGCACATCACCTAAGGTCAGGAGTTGAAGACCAGCCTGGCCAACATGGTCAAACCCTGTCTCTACTAAAAATACAAAAAAACTAGCCAGGCGTGTTAGCGGGCACCTGTAATCCCATCTACTTGGGAGACTGAGGCAGGAGAATTGCTTGAACCAAGAGGTGGAGGTTGTAGTGAGCCAAGAACGCGCCATTGCACTCCTGCCTGGGCAACGAGAGTGAAACTCCGTCTTAAAAAAAAGATACATATATATATACACACACACAATTATATATATAAATTAATGTATATAAATATTAAAGATATATATCTTTAATAGAAAATGTCAAATTGACATGTAAATATGTGTGACGACAAACTGGGAGTTTCCTACATTATTTGTCTGAGCCCATTATCTGGAGCTTCAGCTATGCATTTTGTATAACAGAGAGCACACTTTTGTCAAAACAGGTGTGTACAAGCAGTAATGTGAGGAGCACAGACCTGCAGGTTCAAACTCACATGGGTATTGTAGAGTATTTTTAACCTTCAGTGAAACACAATGACATCTGTTAGATATCATACAAACTGGTAGCTTAAGGTAGTTCACAATTCAGCATTAAATCACCAAATTCCTTTTGATGATGCCATATCTTTGCAAAGCTGGGATTTTGGCCATTGCTGTGAAATAAAAGCAGTACTGTATGAAAATCAGTGTGAAACGGGCCAGGTACGGTGGCTCACGCCCATAATCCCACCACTTTGGGAGGCTGAGGCAGGCAGATTGCTTGAGCCCAGGAGTTCAGGTCCAGCCTTGGCAAAACCCTGTCTCTACAAAAAATAGCCAGGTGTGGTTGCACTCACCTGTAGTCCCAGCTACTCAGGAGGATGAGCTGGGAGTATCACCTGAGCCGGGAAGGTCAAGGCTCCAGTCAGTCGTATTTGCGCCACTGCACTCCAGCCTGGGTGACAGGCTGTCTCAAAAAAACAAACAAAAAAGAATGTGATACAGGAAATGAGAGTGGCAGTGTCCCATCTGATTCTAAGATTTGAGAAGTGGTGGAGTGCCCAGAAGCTCTGAAGCTGTTAGGATGTAAATATTACTTCAACTGAACAGAGCTATTGGGCATTTTTTTGGCCTCAGCCATGCCATAAAAAAATGACTGAGATTTTAAGGGAGCCATGACCTGAGAACATTTGAGGAATCTCTGATGTGGGTTACTTTTTTTGGTAGATTGCAGTTTGGACTATGAGTATGATTTAAAAAAAAGAAAAAAAAAAAGCTGTATAAGAAAATGAGAGGCCAAAGGCCAGTGATTTACAGGCAGCCTGGTGGAGTAGAAGTGGTGTGTGCTGCTTCTACATGGTCTCTAGGGCCATATATTCTAGTTTGAGTTCTAGTTCTTTGACTACATCACTGTGGCTAAGCAATGAAGTTTCCTTTTTTTTTTTTTTACTTTTTTTTTTTTTTTTTTTTTTGAGACGGGGTCTTGCTCTGTCGCCCAGGCTGGAGTGCAGTGGCGCAATCTCGGCTCACTGCAAGCTCCACCTCCCGGGTTCACGCCATTCTCCTGCCTCAGCCTCCCGAGTAGCTGGGACTACAGGCGCCCGCCACTGCGCCCAGCTAATTTTTTCTATTTTTAGTAGAGACGGGGTTTCACCATGGTCTCGATCTCCTAACCTTGTGATCCGCCCGCCTCAGCCTCCCAAAGTGTTGGGATTACAGGCGTGAGCCACCGCACCCGGCCAGCAATGAAGTTTCTAGACCTGCATTCTCATTCATTAGGAATGATAACACTTCGTATCTAAACGAGATGCTGTAGGTAAGAGTACTTCATAGAATTTCAAATCTGATAAGTTTGTGGTAGGCTGAATAATGACCCCTAAAAGATGTCCATGTCCTGATCTCTAGAACCTATGAGTATAGGAAAGGAGACTTTGCAGATGGCATCAAATTAAGATTTTTGAGATGAGGAGATGATCCTGGATTATCTGTGTTGGCCCAATATAATCACACAGGTCCTTGGAGGAGGTAGGCAGACCAGAGTGAGTGGTAGCAGATGTGACGATGGAAACAAGAGGTTGTAGTGATCGATGAAGGGAATGTGAGCCAAGGAATGCAGGTGGTCCTCTAGAAGATGAAAAAGGCAAGGACACATTCTGCCCTCAGAGCCCTCACAGGGAACCAACCCTGTAAAACCGATTTCAGATTCATGACCTCCGGAACTATGAGAATAAGCTTGTGTAAAGTCAGTATTTGTGATAATTTCTACAGCAGCAGTAGGAAACCAATATAGTGTGTTACTCACATTTAAAAAGGGAAAGTGTTTGAGAAACCCTAAAGTCCACTGTCAAAGACCTAACATTCTTTCTTTCTTTTTCACAGTATGAAGTCCAGAATAGCAGCATTTGGCCTTTTTTTTTTTTTAAAGGCTGGTCTCACTATGTTGTCCAGGCTGGTCTTGAACTCTTGGGCTCAAGCAATCCTCCCACTTCAGCCTCCCAAGTAGCTGTGCATTCATTTGGCTTTTTAGACTTCCTTACAATGTGGCATAAACTTCTGTGGTGTAGACATGTTGAGAAGATTTCCTTTGGCCTTAACAGAAAGCTCTAGAGACTCTTAAGTATTTAGATTTGAAAGGGGCAGCAGAGAGGACTCATAAACCTCTGGAACATCTAAGATGAGTGTCTCTGGAAAGCCTAATTTTATGGGAAGGGTTTTTGAAACTGAGTTCTCTTGGCAGCCCCTAGAGTTACCCTTTACCAACCATCCATTATATTTCTAATTCTAGCTGGTCCAACAAGTTCCTTTGGAACAGTTTCTCCAAGCCTTGTGTGTTTTATATTTGCACTCCAGAGGGTCGTATTTCAGAGCCTCTCAGGTGCAAACTTGGGGTTTTCCATGGCCCGGTGACTCAGCTGAGGAAAGCTTCTGACCAGTGACTGCCTGTTTGTATCTACATACTCTGTTAGGAATGGATATTTTTACTGAGTCCTTGTCAACATCCTGTCAATCCCAGATTTTCCAGTAGAAATACTTCACACTAGAATTATGTTTTTATAAAGCAGCAGCTGTCACAAAGAAGTGGTAAGGCCTGAGGACATGAGAATTGTAGGGGGAGGGTATGTGTGAGAAGATCCAAAACCTATAACCAAGAGTGGTTTTCAGGAGTCTCGGATAA
This sequence comes from Theropithecus gelada, assembly GCF_003255815.1. Taxonomy (NCBI): domain Eukaryota; kingdom Metazoa; phylum Chordata; class Mammalia; order Primates; family Cercopithecidae; genus Theropithecus; species Theropithecus gelada. The sequence continues at coordinate 80,000,168 of NC_037679.1, read as the reverse complement.
ATAGGATTTTTCTGGTCCCAAAAGGTAAAGACTGCATGCATTGTCCACTAGTCAAGCTTCCTCATAGCTAACTAGTATGCCTGATAGAAGCTAGAAATTTTCTTGGACATATTCTCAGATGCTACATGCAAAAATCACTTCATACAAAGTATATATTGATCTGTTTTTTTAGAGCTATTTGGATTTTTAAGTAAAATTCATGATTTTACCTGTATTTGCTATATATTGGTAACCAGAAGCCATTGCTAGTGTAGACAGATCATCCTGTTTCACTTGCCTCTGTGGTGGCTCATTGATCTCTTCGTATCTACTTAAACAATAGAATATCTTCGGAAATTGTGCTTCCAATTGGCTATTGTAGAAGTTGGTACCAATTACCTGAAATTATGTTTTACCTTTAGAGTACTGATTTAGATGCTTGTTAGAGTTGAGCCCATCTCTAGTAACTTTGTTAGAGGGAAAAGAGAGTATCAGGTAAAGTTTAGGTTTAGTTTTACTTTTTATTATTGTTGTTTTCTTTTTCTGGTTTTAGAGGATATCTGTTGCTCAGGCTGGAATTCAGGGGCGTTGACTGTAGCTCACTGCAGCCTTAAATTCCTGGGCTCACGCAATCCTCCCATCTCAGCCTCCTTGAGCATGTCTAAGAATATAGACATGCGCCACCATGCCCAACTAATTTTTAAATTTTTTGTGGAGACGGATATTTACATAGTAATCAAGTTTGTATTGCATCCTGGGCCTTGAAAGATGGCCCAAAAAAAGCAAAAAAATTGAATGTTACACAAGTCACCTGTAGCTTGCTCATTGATCATTAATGTTATTACACTAAAGTGATAGAAAGTAGTTTGTTCACAAATTTTTAAGGAATTTTTTTTCCTTACTATTTTCTTACACATTAGATATAATGAGCTATGGTAAAAGAGCAGTAATTTAAAGCACCTGTGAGAAATCTGACCTTTCCCTATGTAACCTTTTGGATTTAATTGTGATTTTTGAGAAATGGAACAATCAATAGTAGTTACGAAAATTATAAATTTGGCTTGTGTTAAATATATAGATTAATTTACAAGTCCATGGAAAATATGCAGATGACTAAAATAATACAGCAATTCTAAAATAATGCTTGTTAGCTAGACTAGCACTTTCTGGGGTGTGGAGGGGGCAAGTTAGTTAGTTAAAAAGTAAACCCTTGCCATTCTGTTAATGATACCACTATTCTCAGTCATTAGATTGGACAAGAAATAGCAGTTTTGGTATTCCACCCCTCTCGGGCTCCCTGCCATGTTCAAGCACTTTAACTTGAGGTCTTAGCTCTGTGACTGTGAGAATAACTCTAGACCCATGACGTACCCGTAGTCCTCAGTGCGATCTTACAGCTGCGGTTTGGGCTTTCTTCCGACTCCTTGAGATATGTCCCGATCCTGGTACATTAGAAAGTGGCTGTTGGAGAACAACACTGCAAGTACAACTTTGCTTATAGTGCCAATTAGAGCAGCCTTGAGATTCCTTCAGGGCAGTGCTAGTGAATTTCCTCTCCCTTTAATAGATTCTGCTGCCCAGTTCATCATAAGCTGGTAAGTAGTGCAGGTCAGAATCTGCTCTTTCTTGTGCACATGCACCACCACCTTCTTACCTCACACCAGTGTGATGAACAATAAGACTAGATTTGAAGTTTTACGTAATGCCTGGCTTCCCTTTTTCTGTCACCAGACATTCAGCCACTTATAAAAATTACTCTCTCCCAAACTTGTGATTATCTCCTTTATCTCAGTAGTTAAAATGAACACAGTTCAGATTCAGTGTGGCGTTTTGAAAGCCAGGGGACACACCCAGGGTGATGATGGTACCCAGGTACAGGAGAACAGAAGGACAGTTCTCTGCTATGGAATATTAATTATAAACATTAGCTCTCTTTTTACTAGATTCAAAGGCAGTTCAGTGGTTACCTTAAACCAGGGCCAGGTGTGGTGGCTCACACCTGTAATCCTAGCACTTTGGGAGGCCAAGGCGGGAGGATCATTTGAGCTCAAGAGTTTGAAACCATCCTGGGCAACAGAGTGAGACCCTGCCTCTACTTAAAAAAATAAAAAATAAGGCCAGATGTGGTGACTCACGCCTGTAATCCCAGCACTTTGGGTGGCCAAGGCAGGAAGATCGCTTTGAGCTCGGGAGTTCTAGACCAGTTTAGGCAACATGGTGAAACCCCATCTCTACAAAAGATACAAAAATTAGCCAGGTGTGGTGGTACACTGTGGTCCCAGCTACTTGGGAGGCTGAGGCTGGAGAATTGCTTGAACCCAGGAGGCAGAGGTTGCAGTAAGACAAGATCATACCACTGCACTGCAGCCTGAGTGCCAGAGTGAGACCCTGTCTTAAAAAATAAACAAATAGGCCTGGCACGGTGGCTCAAGCCTGTAATCCCAGTACTTTGGGAGGCCAAGACGGGCAGATCACGAGGTCAGGAGATCGAGACCATCCTGGCTAACATGGTGAAACCCCGTCTCTACTAAAAAAATACAAAAAAAACTAGTCAGGCGAGGTGGTGGGCGCCTGTAGTCCCAGCTACTTGGGAGGCTGAGGCAGGAAAATGGCTTAAACCCGGGAGGCGGAGCTTGCAGTGAGCCGAGATCCGGCCACAGCACTCCAGCCTGGGTGACAGAGCGAGACTCCGTCTCAAAAACAAAAACAAAAAAATAAAATAAACAAATAAGAAAAATAAATAAATAAAAATAAACTGAATTCATATTTCCACCCTCCCCAAAGAGACGCTAAAATCTTCTCCTGTTTTTTGCTCTCTAGTGTTGAAATTGATGTTACATCTCCCTTTCTTCTGGTTTTTTGTTTGAATTTATTTTTCTCTTTTCCTTATGTTTGGTTTTATGCATAATGAAGTTTGAGGCTATTGGTGCAGGTATTCAGTAACATAAAACTTCATTTATCTGTGTTTATAAGGCAGAATACTATTTTACTTCCCCCTGAGCCTGAGGGGAAATCTTAGAAAAGTCTATTGAGATTTAGTTATAATAAACATACTACTAAATTACTGCACAAGCTTAACCACAGAGTTTGCTGTCACAATGTAAACACCCAGATGAGGGCCTGAGAGAAGCGTCCGCACTCCCACCCACATGAGCTCTGTTGGGTGTTTTCTTCCTGCCCTCTATCTGGCAAACAAAAATACAGAATCAGTTCCAAGAATTTCCATGAAACCAGTTTAGAAACTTTATAAATGGCTCAACTAAATGCTCAAAACATGACTACTTCCATTCCATTTTGCCAGCTTTCTCCAAACCATTTTTTTTTAATTTTAAAAAAGTGATTTTTGTGGAGCTTTGTTATTCTTAAGAAATTTTGTCTAATTTGTTGTTTCTAAAACTCCAATTTTGAGACTTCTCTTTCCATTCTTAAATAACATACACTAAGTAAGCAGATCAACCGTAGCTTACTGTTTTACTCTCCATAGCTTTTATAGAATAAAACATGCTCAGGCTTTAAAATTCTTAGGTAACTATTTTAAATGGAAATACTAGCAGCTATGCAAGTAAACCAGTCACTGTCGGTTATTTTGTCGATTTAAAACAATAAAATTCCATTGTTTTTAATATAATTGAAAATCTATTTAAAGAGCCCAGCATATATCTTTGACAAAATTGCCTTGCTAAACAAATATGTCATTACTGTGCATGTATTTGAAATGAATTTATGAAGTTAGAAAATTATTTTATTGATACTCTTGGAATGTCCCTACTTTTCAATTATTCAGTCACTTAAAATATTTAAGTGAGTAAACTCTTCTCCATATCTGTAGCCTCCTAGTGTATAGTATAATGTTCTGCCGTTATCTTAGGTCGAGGAACAAGTTTTTAATACTTGTCTGTAGATGTCTTTAACTTTGTGGTGCTAGTTGTCATTATAACTTTTATGAATCAAGTACACCTTCAGGGGATGTTTATAACCCTGTTCCCTCTTCTTATCTACCTAAAAAATACCAGGTTTCTATGTGTGATTCTGGGCCACAATTTCAGATTTTGAGCCCTTCTTCTTGCTATCACAATTTTAAACCATTTATTTTCTATCTGGAATACTGTACACAGTCTGTATTGGTGATCTAAAATAATTCAGCCTGCAGATCCTCAAATTTACTATTCCAGATATCGAGAAATATTGGGGCATGATGGAAGTTTTAGATGTAATAGTTTATTTAGTATCAAATTTTGCCTTAAATGCCTAATAGTACAGGTGCACACTTAAATATACAAGCCAATAATCCTATGACTCGCGCTATTGATCAGTGGTGAAAGCAAAAAGCTATGTTATATTGATGCTTATTTTGCTGTAAAGAAAGAAGTAATTGCTAGCTTGTCAGATATTGAGCCTCTCTAACCAAAAGAAATTCAGTTATCACTCTGTGTTTGACCTTTCACTTTCCAAACTCAAAAACCGAATAGATTTGGGTAACAAGGGATACTTGTTTTTGTAACATTGGGCTAATTGTATAAAGCACAGACTGGGACTTGCCCAATTAATACATTTTGTTTCATATTCCAGAACTTCTGACTTACACAGTCAAGTAATTTTAACGTAATTCACATGAATGAACAAACTGAGGCAATTTCTCTTTCCACCCTTTTACAGAAAATAATTATAACTTGGCCTTTTATTTATCATACTTCCATAACACGAAGGTTTCAGGAATCTATAATGAAAATGTCAGTTGGGATGGGGAGACTATCCAGATGTTTTGTGCATATATATGTAAAACTTTTTTTTTCACTTAAAAGTACACTAGCAAAGAAAACTGATGAATAATAAAGATTTTAATAGTTCAAAGTATTGTGTATCTCTTTTTTTTTTTGAGATGGAGTTTCGCTCTTGTTGCCCAGGCTGGAGTGCAATGCTATGACATGGCTCACAGCAGCCTCCACCTCCCGGGTTCAAGCCATTCTCCTGCCTCAGCCTCCTGAGCAGCTGGGATTACAGGCATGCGCCACCACACCTGGCTAATTTTGTATTTTTAGTAGAGACGGGTTTTCTCCATGTTGGTCAGGCTGGTCTCAAACTCCCGACCTCAGGTGATCTGCCTGTCTCAGCCTCCCAAAGAGATGGGATTATAGGCATGAGCCACTGTGGCTGGCCTGTTTCTTTTTTTAGTAAGTTTTTAACAGACCATAAGATTCATCCCTTCATAATATAGAATTCTATGATTTGTTAATTTATTTATTTGTTTGTGAATGAATGAAGGAAGGAATGAATGAATGAATGAATGAATGAGATGGAATCTCACTCTGTTGCCCAGGCTGGAGTGCAGTGGCACAATCTCAGCTCACTGCAACCCCCTGGGTTCAAGTGATGTTTTTATTTTTATTTTATTTTTTCAGACTGTTTCTCACTCTGTTGCCCAGGCTGGGGTGTAGTGGCACAATCTCACCTCACTGCAACCTCCGCTTCCCAGGCTCAAGCCATCCTTCCGCCTCAGCCCACCAAGTAGCTTGGGACTACAGGTGCTCACCACCCCGGGCCCAGCTATTTTTGTATTTTTTGTAGAGATGGGTTTTTCCCATATTGCCCAGGCTGGTCTTGAACTCCTGAGCTCAAGCGATCCACCTGCCTCGGGCTCCCAAAGTGCTGCCACCGCATCTGGCCACAATTCTGTGGTTTTTAGTTGTGTAATCATCATCACTAATTTTTATCCCCCTCAAAGAGAAACCTGTACATATGAACATCTATTTTCTATTCCCCTATTTCCCCACCCCAGCCCTATGTAACTATTAATCTTCTTGCCTGTTCTGGACATTTCATATAAATGGAATCATCCAATATATATGGCCTTTTGTATCTGACTTCTTTCACTTAGCTTTCATGTTTTCAGAGTTCATCCATGCCAAGCAAGTATTAGTATTTTACTGCTTTTCTTTTTTTTTTTTTTTTGAGACAGAGTCTCTGTCACCCAGGCTGGAGTCCAGTGGCGCTATCTTGGCTCACTGCAACCTCCCCCACTGGGTTCAAGCAGTTCTTCTGCTTCAGCCTCCCAAGTAGCTGGGATTACAGGCGCTGCCGCAGAGCCCGGATAATTTTTGTATTTTTAGTAGAGACGGGATTCCACCATCTTGGCCAGGCTGGTCTTGAATTCCTGACCTCGTGAGCCACCACGCTCGGCCATATTTTACTCCTTTTTTATGGCCCAAAATATTCCATTGCATGGATATATAGCACAATTGGTTTATTTCTCAGTGGTAGACATTTGGGTTATTTCTGCCTTTGGGTTATGAGTACTGCTGCTTTGAACATTTGTTTCATTTTTTTTGTAGATGTGTACATGTGTTTTCAGTTCTCTTGATTGTATACCTAGGAGTGGGATTGCTGGGTCGTATGGTAACTGTGTGTTTAACAATTTGAGGAGCTGAACTGTTTTCCAAAGTGACTGCACTGTTTTGCAGTCTGTATCTTACTGTTTCTTAATATAGTTGTTGACTAGTCCAGTGAAAGAATGTGTTGTCACATATACATCCAGACAGAAAAAGTCATTTAGCCGCAGAGTTAGGAATTTTAGTATGCTATTTCCCACCTTTGGTTATTTAAAGAAAAAGACTTAAATTTAAGATGAGTTCAGGAAAGCTCATGAGGTTTTTTGAGTCTGGCCACTCTCTTGGAATGGTAACTATTATAGATACCAATAGGTACCTTGGCAATACCTCTAATTCTGACTTTACATATGCTCCTTGTTTACTCTAAAAATTTTATCTGTTGAATGTTTGGACGCAAATAACAGAACAGAGAGCCCAAATGGCTTAAGTGATAAATTAGTTTTTCCAATACAGTAACTGAAAAATCCAGGTAAAACTGGCTTCAGCCAAGACTTGATCCTCCACACTGACTAGACAGCGTTCCCGGGAGGCTTAAATGGAAGTCCCCGAACCAAATCTTGGCCCTGATTGATCTGCCTTGGCTGTGTGCTTGTTTTTGGTCACAGTAAGCTGGAGCTGGGAGTGAATATAATCCAAATCAGGGTTCTCCTAGGAGAGGAAGGAAGAATGTATGCTGGAGAAGTATCCAACAAGGGTGTACTACAGAGTCACACCTCTCCTGTAGAGCTGATAAGGAAATAATAAATACACATTTCCCTGCACTCAGCCTGTATCTGATAAGCTACTGAATTCAGATAGCCTATCTTTCAGGAGACCAATTCTTTTTCTAACCTTTCGTAAGGATCCTTTATATGTCTACGTCCTTTTATTCTTTCTTGTTTGGTAAACCTTATTATAGTTTTGTTTAAGACAGTTCCTTTGTTTTAAGTAGTAAATGTGGGCTGTGTTTATAATCACTGTGTCTGAGTTTTATTTTATTTTATTTTATTTTATTTCATTTCATTTCATGTTATTTTATGATGTTATTTTATTTTTATTTTATTTTATTTTTTATTTTATTTTTTGAGAGAAGTCTTGCTCAGTCGCCCAGGCTGGAGTGCAGTGGTGTGATCTCGTTTCACTGCAACCTCCGCCTCCTGGGTTCAAGTGACTCTTCTGCCTCAGCCTCCCAGTAGCTGGGATTACAGGCACCTATCAACACACTGGGATAGTAGAGACTATACCATTTTGATATTGTCAGAATTTAGGCACTAGTCATGTGTGTGTGTGTATATATATAACAGCTGCAGGAAAGGTAGGAAATGCATTATTTTAAAAATCAGGATTATTTTACCAAAAAGGAGGGAGAGAATAAATGTTGGAAGTAAGTTTGCAGTCTCTGCCATATTATAGTTTTTGTTTTTTCCTTTTTAGGTGGGTGTTTTTAATTGCCTATTAAATTGTGGTAGTTGAAGTTATCTATTGACTTACAGAAATCACGTTCCCTTCTGATAATAAATGGAAGGTTGCTGTATGATGTAAAGAGTAAGTACAAATACAGTGCTAAAAAGCATAGAAAATTCAGAAATCTTCAATGCCTTCAAATGCAGCTAAATACCAATTTGGATTCAGGAAGAACTAAGATTTTAATATCATGTATTTCAGCTAATTGAAGACTGTTGATTTAACATTATTTTTGTACCACCAATAAAAAAAATGCTGCCAGTTATAAAATGCGCTCCAATTTCAGAGCTGTTAAAATGTGAGGAAAGTACGTCTTTGACAATACTAACCTTTTTCATGTCTGCCTTTTGTCTCTTCACATTTCTCTCTAGCCAGTTGAAGGGACAGTTACTGCTTGTGATTGAGAACTGTTTGGTCAAATGCAGATAAACTAGGCAAAAATAATACAGCATATTAAAAATATAGTTAGCACTTACTAACATCAGCTATACAGCCAGTTAGTCTTTCCTTATAAACCTGAGCTAACAAGTTACATTAAAATATTACTGCTCTGTATCAGTTTATATTATCTATTGCTATAAAACAGACTACCTCAAAACCTAGTAGCTTAATGTCACCATTTTGAAATTTTTATTGACGTAATTATAGATTCACATGCAGTTATTAAAAATGAAAACAATGCAGAGAGATCTCATGTTCTCTTTGCCTAGTTTCTCCCAATGGGCAGCATTTTGTAAAACTCTCAACAACACAACCGGGATATTGGCATTGATACAACCCATTTATCTTATTCAGCACTTGCGCTCATATATGCACGTGTACATGCACACGTTTGTGCATGTTAAGGTGTGTACAGTTTTATCACCTGCCTGTGTTTCTGTGTGCACCACCACAGTCAAGATGGTGAAGGGAACTAACACTGAAAGTATCCCTTGGGTTGCCCTTTTGTAAGCATATCCCACACCTTCCCGGTGCTAACCCTCCATTCTCACTCTGGTCCCTGACCCCTGGCAGCCACTAATCTGTTTACCATTTTAAAGTTTTGTCCATCCAGAAATGTTATATTTGCTCATGATTCTTCGGATCTGCATTTGGGCAGGGCTCAGTTGGGATGATTTGTCTTTGTCCCGTGTGGTGTCTGCCGGACTCTACCAGCACTGAAGGATTCAGGATGGTCTCATTCACATTCTTAGAGCCTTGATACTGGCTTTTGGTTAAGGTGTCTTAAGTGCTCCTCCCCACAACTTCTCTCATGTAGTTGTCTTCTGCTGGGCTTCTTTCTCTGTATGGCCTCTTTCCAACAGGAGAGCCTGGACTTTCTTACATGCCAGCTTCAGGTGCCAAGAAGTCAAAAGTGGAGCCTGCTAGATCTCTTTTCAATCTAGGCCTAAAACTGGCACAGCCTGCTTTCTGTAGCAGTCTTTTGGTTGGCAAAAGTTGCAAGGATAGACCAGATTCAAGGGGAGGGGAAATGGACTCCCCTTCTTGGTGGGAAGAGTAGCAGATGTATGCAGAGATGAGAGGCATTCTTGGTGGCCAGCTTTACAGACAATGTTGTGCACACTCCAAAGTTACAGAAATGATGGCACATGGATCTGCTTGGATTTGTTGTAAATGCTACCTTACTTCAATTTTGAAATGTGAATTCGTTTGAATTCCATAAAAAGTACAAAGGAGAATGTGATATGGTTACATAGTTTTCTGTTGCTAATGCCCATTTCAGATAGAACAGTTCTGTTGCAAGGAAAGTTGCCAGAATTTAAGTTATCAACCAAATCTAAGGATTCCCAAGAGGCCTGTGGTATTTGCAGAACAAGTGGTTGCTTGAAGTGGCTGTTAAGATGTTAGGAATGGTTCACCTCTCTCTCGTTTTCCCAGGCTAGCTGTTTCTTGTGATCCTAAAATAGCAGGGGCTTGTATACATAGTGCCAGAATTCTGTAATACTGACTTGGAGAGACCACACAGATTTCTGTCTTTACATTAAGCTTTTTACATCAAGGCGTAAGGATATTGTTTTTCAAGATACTATTAACATAGAAGAGGTATTTTAAGAGGGAGAAGAGTTTTTCAACCAAAGAAATGAAACCAGTAAAACATTTTCTCAAGATTTTTCTGACTATAAAATGTTAAACTTCCTTCGTTTTGTTTTAAGTGGGTCAGAGGATAGATCTTAGATTTCATTGTCAGAATTCTTGATCATCTATAACTCTATGTATAACATTATACATAGATATATAACATCTATGACTAACGAATAAGCTTGCCTAGGTTTCTGGAAGGAGAGATAACTGAAGAACTATTGCTTAGCAAGGGCTACATGCTTAGAGAGTATTTCATAAATCATGAGGATGGTTAAGGGTAGGTGTGGTTTCAAAAATGCATTTTTCACTCTGAGTTTAGAATTATATGTTATTTGGCTAAGCTTCTTTCCTGCCTTCCTTTCTGAGTGATAACTGATTTTACAGACATTTAGTATGCACTGTCGATCTGTGGAGCATATTGTTAGATATCATGAAAAGGAAGTTAGAACAGGGTCCCTATTTTCTGGGAGACTGTGGTCTAACAGGACAAATAAGATGTATGCAGAGAGCTAATATAATACCAAGGTGATTAACAGAAGAGTTTCAAAATGAGGCAAGAATGTTACAACAAACTAAGCTTCCTGAACCACATTTTTCACCCCTATAAAATAGATTTGTACTGTTTTTCTTCCATCTCTAAAGTATTAATAGTTCAGAAATGTATGTTTCAGTTATTAGTTGGAGGGTTAGTTTTTATAAGATGTATCAGATTCCATGTGATGATTTGAAAGATTAATTATTGTATAGTTTTGGCACATTTTACCTACTATGTGCACATAGTTATGAACACTTGTTTTATTATTAATGAAAAGAGGACAGAAACGGAAACACAAAAGGTTACTTTTAGCTCTGGTTAAACTAGAGTAGTGTAGGACCTTCATTTACTGGTTTTCATACTAATGGTGAAAATAGCACAGCTGATCTCTGTTCACTAAGAAAGAAAAGGAGAATGAGTGTAAGACTGCAGAAGGAGTATTACTGTGACGGGAAAGGAAATGCCTTCCTTTGTTTTAGCAAAGATTTGTAACATCTCCTTGGTTGGCAGCATCCATGGTTCTCCTCTGCTTCCCACCTCCCGAATATGAAGGTGTTTACATGGAACCTGTTCATGGCCTGTCTCTCTTCTGGGCAGTCTCTCAAAGGGTACTTCAGAGGGCAGAGTCCCCATCAACCACCCCTACTCAGAGCCCACTCCAACCCCTGTTGGAGACAACCAAACAGACTTCATGGACCACTGATCGCACTTCACCACTCCATCGCCCATTTGTTAGCCAGGGGCATGGTTGGCTTGGAACTGGTTAGCACATGATTGTGCTGCAGGGTCAGGCAGCTACAAGGAGTAAAAATGAACTGAAAGATTCTCATTCTATCTCAGTTGTCTGTTATAAACTGAATACTTAAAATTCCATCTGTGGTGGTTTCCTTTTTTCTGTATTCAGCAGAGGTGGTTAACATAAAACTAGTTCTAACTGTGAACTCGTTGGCTAGGAAGAACTTACAGGCCAAATACTGTAATTTCAGGACATGATACTATTTCTCTCACAAGGTTGCTTCATAAGGATTAAAGTAGAGCACATATGAAAGTGTGTCACCCTGTATGCATGCTTATTCTCAAAGGTCAGTACTGCGCAGACTCACAGTCAGCTTCACGTGTGTATGTCAAGATGATATCTCAGTTTTGAGCTGTAGCGCCACATTTGCAGCCTACTTCAGTTATGTAAATTAAAAATGGATCTCACCACTTAAATATTCCTCTGTCACTTGAAACTCAACACACACACACACACACACACTTTAAAACTCAACAACATTCCTTTTTTCTCCCTACTTGCATGCATCTGTTTTTCCTCCTTTCTTTCTCTTTTTCTTTTTTCTTTTTTTTCTTTTTTTTGGAGAGATGGAGTCTCACTATGTTGCCCAGGCTGGTCTCCCAACTCCTGGCCTCATGTGATCCTCCCACTTCAGCTTCCCAGAGGGCTGGAATTATAGGCATGAGCCACTGCGTCTGGCTTGTTTCATGTTTTTATTACCCTGCTTCCATCCTCTCATTTACCCAGCTTCATTCCTACATGTCTCTTGCTCCTCATACTAAGTCATTCCCAAATGCTGTCCATCCTGCTTGTTAAAATGTTTCTGGTATCTGCCTTGGTTCAGACATTCTTCCTAGAACATTATATTAGTTTCCTATCTAGGCTGTCTCCTTTTTAAGGCCTGCCACAGACATTTAACCTCTCTGGACAACCGTGTTTTCCTCTATTCCCTTTCTGGTACCCATGCTCCAAGTAAGCGCCAAGTACTTAACACATGCCCCACACTTCTTTGCCCTTATGCCATCGTTCATATTGTACCCTTTGCTTCTGAATCTTATTCTCCCTGAAAGATCTCACATTTTCAGATCCTACTTATTCTTCAAGAATAATTTGAATTTTACCTCTTCAGAAGGGGCTAATTTGACCTTTACTGTTGTAAGCAATCTCTTCTTCCTTTGAACTCCTATAGCTCTTATGTTCCTTTATTGAAATTTAGATTTCTTTGTAGTGCATTTAAAGTTACTTTATGCACATCTTATTACTTAGATTGTAATCTTGACTCAGAAGCAGTGAGTTATCACCAGATCCCCTTAATGCTGATGTGTGCCTAAAATAGTCTCTTATACTTTGGAAGTGCTCAGTAAAACACACTGGCTGTTTTTAAAGAGTCTTCCTGTGCAACTCAAATCTCTGATATTAAACTACAGTATGGAAACAGGCCTCCTGTATGGTATAGTCAGCTTTGGACCTGCTGTGAGGGCAACCTTGTGTTTCTTCCTTGGATATAAGGATTTCCAAGTAAAATAAGAATTTCACTTTCATTTCCAAATAGCGTGTTGTTGTTGTTGTTGTTGTTGTTGTTGTTTTTCAGACGGAGTTTTGCTCTTGTTGCCCAGGCTGGAGTGCAATGGCGTGATCTCAGCTCACTGCAACCTCTATCTCCCGGGTTCAAGCAATTCTCCTGCCTCAGCCTCCCGAGTAGCTGGGATTACAGGCGTGCACCACTATGCCTGGCTAATTTTTTGTATTTTTAGTAGAGATGGGGTTTCTCCATGTTGGTCAGGCTGGTCTTGAACTCGCGACCTCAGGTGATCTGCCTGCCTCGGCCTCCCGAAGTGCTTGGATTACAGTTGTGAGCCACCATGCCCGACCCCAAATGGCTCATTTTCTTTAAGAGGTGGCACACCTGTATTTTCCTTTCTCTTTTTTAATATTAGAGTCAGAAAATAATAATATAAGGCAAAACCAATCTCTCATAATTCTTGGGGGGATTAATTAAATGTCATACTCCACAGTACACAACCTAAATGTTGCTTCTTATCTCTAAGGTGTCCTGTTTTTATGGGTAGTAATAATGAAGCTTTATGGATTTCAGTTTCACATTTAAGCTTATGGTCTGTTTTTGCATACAGTGTGAGGTTTTTTGTTTGTTTTGCATATTTATATCCAGTTGTTCAAACACTATTTGTTGAAAAGACTATTCCTAGTCTGGACCCAGTAGTTTATGCCTCTAATCCCAGAACTTTGGGAGGCTTGAGGCAGGAGGATCACTTGAGCCCAGGAGGTCAAGACCAGCTTGGGCAACATAGGGAGACCCCCATGTCTACAAAAAATAAAAAACTTGAGCTAGGAGTGGTGGCACATACCTGTAGTCCCAACAACTCGGGAAGCTGAGGCAGAGGATCTCTTGAACCCAGGAGTTCGAAGCTGCAGTGAGCTGTGATCACGCCACTGCACCCCAGCCAAGGCAGCAGAGCAAGACTCTATCTCTAAAACAAAAAAGACTGTTTCTTTCCTCTTGGCACTTTTGTTAGAAACTCATTGGTTGTAAATTTGTGAATTTCTGGAATCTGTGTTCCAGTGAACACTACGTGTATTCCTCACCAATTCATACTATAAATACTGTAGTTTTATAGTAAGTCTTTAAATCAGTTAATGTGAATCCTCCAACTTTTTTTCCCCAAAATTGTTTTGGCTATTCTCCTTCCTTTGCTTTCATACAAATTTTAGAACTAGCTGATTGATGTCTACAGAAAGGAATTTTGTAGTTTTCAGTCTCATTGATTTCTGCTCTGTATTACTTCCTTCCTTCTGTTTACTTTGAGTTTAATTTGCCTTTTTTTCTAGTTATTTTTTTTTAAGGTGAAAACTTAAATCATTGATTTTTAAACCTTTTTTTTATTTTCCAATATAATCACTTAATGCTGTAGATTTGCCTCTATAAACATTGCTTTAGCTGCCTTCCACATATTTTGATATGTTTTGTTTTCATCCTCATTCAGTTCAAGATATTTTCTAATTTTCCATATGATCTCTTATTTGACCCATGGGTTATTTAGAAGTGTGTTTCATTTCCACATATTTGGGGATTTCACAGATTTTGCTTTGGGTGATTTCTAATTTAATTCCACTGTAGTTGGAGAGCATATTTTGTATAATATCAGTCCTTTTAAATTCTTTGAGACTTGGTGGCTCATGCTTGTAATTCCAACACTTTGGGAGGCTGAGACGGGCAGATCACCTCAGTTCAGGAGTTTGAGACCAGCCTGGCCAACATGGCAAAACCCCATCTCTACTAAAAATACAAAAATTAGCTAGGTTTGGTGGTGTGCACTGAAGTCCCAGCTCCTTGGGAGGCTGAGGCAGGAGAATCACTTGAACCCAAGAGGCGGCGAGTGCAGTGAGCCAAGATGGCACCACTGCACTCCAGCCTGGGCAACAGAGTGAGACTTGTCTCAAAAAAAAAAAAAAAAAAAAAAAAATTTCTTTGAGACTTGTTTTTATTGGCCAGTCTGGAAAATGGTCCACATATGGTGTTTACCATTAGCTCTTGGAGGGTGCATTTTGATTCATGATACAACTTAATGATCCCAGCTGAGGCTGGGGGGCACAAGCCAGGTTGAGCTAGGGAGTGTTGTAAAATGGTTTAAAGCATGACCTCTGGATCTAGAACCAGGCTGCCTGGGTGGGACTGCTAGTTCTTCTTCCTTGAAGCTATGAAGCCGTTTGACCTTGGACAAATTAATCTCTCTGCTTCAGTATCCTCATCTCTAGAGCTGATAGTGGAAGTATGTTCCTCAAGGAGATGTTGAAAAGATGAAATGAGGAAAATGTAAACAGCTTGTACAATGTCTAGCAATGCAGTAAGAGCCCCCAAAGTATTAGCTGCTATTATTATTGTTGTTCCTATTATTATAGCAGCAGTTATATTTCTTGGTCTCATAGGCCTTTCAAATAAGCTTTGTCTGGCTACTTGGATAGTTTTTAAACAATTACTTCCCTGTTAAGGGTATTTCTCATGTTTATTATATAAAGAAGTTCAGTCAGCTTTTGTTTGGGTGTTTGTGGTCCCCCTATATACAGGAAAACAGAGTTTGGAAAAATCTTTAAAACCTACACTTTCAAAATACTGTGATTTAAACTCTAGCCAAGAGTTTGACTCGTGCTAAGTCAAGTTTCCTCTGAAAACATTCTCAGGGTTGGCAGAAATCACCAACTGGAGAACAGAGTCCAGCACCCTTTATAACTACCAAATAAAAATAACCTTTTCCAGTGTATGACATTTAAATTTTGACACTCATTTTACGAATGTCTCAATTTTGTCAGGGTTAATTAGAAAATTCATAAATAAAATCACCCAGGGTATCTCATTTTTATTTCGGTTTCAAACAGTAGATTGTATTGGTGTTTTTTCCCCTCCTGGAGTTCTGGACAGCAGGACTCCAGGTGTAAACTTAGGTGAAAACTCCAAGACATTATTTGATGTGAATCTCTTTAGAGAAGCTAAAGATCAAAGACCTTAGTCATTGATCCTTTGTATATACTTCTGAAAAACAAGGGTATTAAATATTCTTGTTGTTGCTAAGGCCAGAGACAGCCGAGTGTCTGCTCTTTGGAGAGATTTTGCGGAGACTTTTATCACTTACTAGGCTGTGTAACACTGAACAAGTTTTCCCTGTCTCCGTTCATTTATTTCTTCATATGTAAATTAGGGATAATAAAAGTTAACTATCTGAGAGGTTGATAAAGTTCCATATAATGGCACTTGGCACATAATAAATGTTTAACAAATATTATTTGCTGTTACGATTGTGGTTGTTGTTATTTACATTTAGTTTTTGAATCAACAGTTAATGACCAGGTTTTTCATTGATTTTGTTTTCAAACAAGATCCCTTCTTTTTTTTTTTTTTTTTTAAGATATGGTCTTGCTCTGTTGCCCAGGCGGAGTGCAGTGGCACAATCCCAGCTCACTGCAAGTTCCGCCTCCCTAGTTCACACCATTCTCCTCCCTCAGCCTCCAGAGTAGCTGGGACTACAGGCGCCTGCCACCACGCCTGGCTAATTCTTTGTGTTTTTAGTAGAGATGGGATTTCACCATGTTAGCCAGGATGGCCTTGATCACCTGACCTCGTGTCCGCCCGCCTCAGCCTCCTAAAGTGCTGGGATTACAGGTGTGAGCCACTGCGCCCGGCCGATCCCTTCTTTTCGAACAGAGCTTCCGGCCTGGCATGTGGCTAACGCCTGTAATCCCAACACTTTGGGAGGCCAAGGTGGGCAGATTACTTGAGGTCATGAGTTTGAGACCAGCCTGGCCAACATGGTGAAACCCCGTTTCTATTAAAAATACAAAAAAAAAATCAGCTGGGCGTGGTGACGCATGCCTGTAATCCCAGCTACTCCGGAGGTTGAGGCAGGAGAATCTGTTGAACCCGGGAGACAGAGGTGGCAGTGAACTGCGATTGTGCCATTGCACTCCAGCCTGGGCAACAGAGCACGACTCCAAAGTATGTGCTATGGGACATAAGACCTGTTACCTGCTCTAAGAAAAAAGAGGAGGAAAGGATAAATTTTGTGGGAAAATGTTTTATGAGCTTCATGAGGCTCTCTACTTAAGGCCAGAAAAAAGTCAAGTGGTGAAATGCATTGTGCTTAGCTAAGCACTTACCAGACCTACTTGTCCATCACTGCTTTTAGTCATGTAAATCAGTTAAGTTCTTGAGGACACTTTTGTTCCATAGAATCTGCTTGGGAAACACTAAGAATTTTTCATCAATATTAAAGTTTTCTAGATGTTTGCCTATTGGCACTTTTATGTTTGCTTTAAGGCATTAGCCCAGCCATGACTTCCTTTGTCTTAACCTTTTCTTCCCTCTGAGTCACTAAATCCTTAGTGTAACCAAAGCACTTTAAGGCTGGCCTCCTTTAAAGAAGTTGGCCTGCTTTACAAATGAGGATGGATGAGAGCAAGGGGGAACTTGGACTTTAGATATGACCTTAGTGTAAACATGTATTTATAACATTAGGGAAAAACAGCAACAAAGTTTTTTTTCAGGGGGTCGGGGCACTTGTATTACATGACTGCTGCACAATATAAAAGGTAAATTGCCTTTTATATTGAGTTGATGAGTGGCGGCCATGTCTAACACACTATAACTAGAATAGTGTACAGATTCTGAAGTCAGTCTCCCCTATAGAATTAAAATAATTTTCTTTACTCTTCTCATTTAATCATTCCTCAGTTGAAGAATTTATAGTGATTCCCTTGACCATAGTAACGTTACTTGTTACTAACACTCTGCCTACCAGATAACGTTCATTGAGGCTGGATGGGGTGGCTCACACCTGTAATCCCAGCACTTTGGGAGGCTGAGGCGGGCGGATCACTTGAGGTCAGGAGTTCAAGACCAACCTGGCCAACATGGTGAAACCCCATCTCTACTAAAAGTAATTAACCAGGTGTGGTGGCAGGTACTTGTAATCGCAGCTACTCGGAAGGCTGGGGCAGGAGAATTGCGTGAACCAGGGAGGCGGTGGTTGCATTGAGCCAAGATTGCACCAGTGCACTCTACCCTGGGCAATAGAGCGAGACTCCATCTCAAAAAAAGGGAAATGTTCATTGAGAGCTTAACTCTGTAAGATACATATCATCACCCTCATTTTATAGGTAAGAACATTGAAGACTAGAGAGGCTAACTTGCCCAAGGTCACATGATTTGCAAAGGACAGAGTCAGGATTTGAACCCAGGCCATCTGCTACAGAGGCTGTGATCTTAACTGTTCTGTATCACAGGGCACTTCTCTGTCTGCTCTGCATGTTTCTTCATTAGCCCTGTTCTCAGTATTGCCTTAGGTGTTGCTCCCTCTCAAGCTGAGCCAATTTGGGGCATTTCCAGCTTCTTACTATTATATGTGCCATTTCTTGTGCTTAAAATACACCCTTTTTTTCAACCAATCTTCTGAGAAACCTTCTGTGGTTTACCTTGCCCAACTCTTGATGTCTGTCTTTGGCATCGTGACTCGTTTCCACAGTGCTTAGATAGTCATTATTCTTTGAAAGGAATTTAGGTCTCTCTCTCTCTCTCTCTCTTTCTCTCTCTTTTGAGACAGAGTTTCATTCTTGTTGCCCAGGCTCAAGATGTCGTTCTTGTTGCCCAGCCAAGATGGCAATGGCACAATCTCAGCTCACTACAACCTCCGCCTCCCAGGTTCAAGCAATTCTCCTGCCTCAGCCTCCTGAGTAACTGGGATTACACATGCCTGCCACCATGCCTGGCTAATTTTTTGGGTATTTTTGGTAGAGACCGGGTTTCACCATGTTGGCCAGGCTGGTTTCAAACTCCTGACCTCAAGTGATCCGTCCGCCTCGGCGGATCCCAAAGTGCTAGGATTACAGGCATGAGCCACTGCCCCCGGCCTTAGGTGTGTCTTTTTATATGTTAACTCAATATAGAGAATTTCTACCTTATGAATTTTATTAAAGTAGGTGATTATTTTATGAAACCAATTCTTGAATTTAAGGACATTTCAGCTTAGGGTACTTTCCAATCTTGCATTTTCTTTGAACCTGCTGCACGTAGCTTGTTTACGTCATGCTGAATAACTAACCCTGCAGCTTGTTATATGGAGGTGATTGAGACCTGCTGGCATGAGTACTTTCATAAAGTCTCATCTCTGCTTCAGCTTGTTATTGCTTATCTGACCTTTCTGGTCTCAGTAGAGAAGGTGTTGTTTCTCTTTCCTAAAGCTAATCCTTTCTTTCTTGCTTTCTCTAGAATCTTGCCCGCATAGTCATTTCCCTCATTTGGTTATCATTAATCTTTTGCTCTCTAAGAGCGTCTATTTTTTCTGTCTTCGGAATGGCACAGGTACCCCCTGCCATCCTTAAAAACCCATAAACAAAGCCACTCTATTGACTTTTCACATTGCCATTCAATTTCTCTCCTATCTTCTACTGCTCATCTTCTATAGAAAATGACATAAACTCACTATTCCCACTTTCTCTTTCCCCACAATTCTATTGAAACTGCTGTAGAAGATCACGTGCAATAATCTCTATTAAAACGTGTAATAATCTCTGTTTCAAATAGCCTACTCTTAACCCTTATGCTCTTCTGCTGATGTTAAGAGGGGTAATGTGGTGTAATACAAGCATGGACTGTTGGAGCCATACTGACTGTTCACATTCTGTTTCTGTCACTTTCTGTCCATTTAACCTTGGGCAGTTTTCTTGTATGTTGCTGCCCAAGTTTGCTCAGCACATGTACTCAGCATTTAACTCTTTCTTCTTGTATCCCAGAATGATCTTTTCTCAGCTCTCATCTCTCCTTGTAGTAACTCCTAATTTCCATTGAGGCAGCTGTTGAGGAAAATGAAACCGAAGATTGAGTGCTGAGAGGAAACGTTTTACTATCAAAGAGAGATCCCAATCTAGCATAGAGTGGAGGCTCTGGGAGATGAGGTTTGAGGGAGGAAAAATGGGATAGGTCTTTTAAAGTCAAAAGAAGGCAGAGCACCTCAGTTCCGTATTATTAGGAAGGTAGAGTGTCTGGATGTTGCTGATTGGTGGTGCTGTTTGGGCTTATTATTAGGTAAACTTTAGGCCAGGTGGAGGTGATCCACGTCAAGGTTTCTGCCTTAAGTTGTGACCTCTAACTGTCTCTGCTACATACATGAGTGCCTAAATTGGGATTTTAGTGCACAGTCAGGTATCTACCACTGTTAGTAGGCAAGGTAGGTAGGTAGGTAGGTCTAGGTTTGAGTTTGTCATAACCCATGGAAATTTTGACTCTTGCCATGATTTCTTTTTTTTTCTTTTCTTTTCTGTTTTTGAGATGGAGTTTCACTCTTGTTGCCCAGGCTGGAGTGCAATGGTGCGATTTCGACTCACCGCAACCTCTGCCTCCCGGGTTCAAGCGATTCTCCTGCCTCAGCCTCCCAAGTAGCTGGGATTACAGGCATGCACCACCACGCCCGGCTAATTTTGTATTTTTAGTAGAGACAGGGTTTCTCCAAGTTGGTCAGGCTGGTGTCAAACTCCCAACCTCAGGTAATCTGCCTGTCTCAGCCTCCCAGAGTGCTGGGATTACAGGCATGAGCCACCGTGCCCGGCCTAACTCTTGCCTTGCTTTCATTCTCTTTGTCCAGTGAATGTGTCACTGGAGATTGACACACTGGACAAAGAAAGGTCCCATTAGTTCTTCTTTCAAAATATAGTTTGTGACTATAGCACCTCCTCTTTCCACTTCTTACTAACCTAGACTTGGTCACCTTGTGCCTAGATTATCATAAGAACCTTACTTGGTCTTTTTGATTCTAGTCTATTCTGCCCAGTTTATCTACACTGAATATTTCTGCCTGATTAATTTTCCAAAAATATTATTATACAGTCTTAAGATTTTTACTCTACTAGTTGAATAAAAGTAATGTTTTCAGATGACGTTAAAACTCCAGCAGCTAAAATCCTGCTAACAAACCTTGGCTTCAAGTACACCATAATTTAACCCCTCTGTAAACAGAAGCTGACCTTGCAGTGAGTCTCTGGAATTCCACTCTTCTGTAAGACAAGCGATACTTGCTCCTGTTGATGATATTCCTGTATATCTGTTCCCTGTTACTAGAGGGTTAAGATCATGACCTTTATTCTTTTGGGATTTGTTTTCTCGCCTCCACTCTATTTTCTGTCTACCAAGCCAAACTCCTTTGAGGTGCTCAATAAACAGATGCTCTTTAGTGTTTCATAACTCACTAGAAAAATTTTTCTCTGAATTCATTAGGTCTGTTTGATAACAAATTCAGTTAACTGAACTGGGGCTGCTTTTGCCGTAATTTCCTTTTTAGTGTGTTAGGCTTGTTTTTTCAAACTAAATTAGATTATGTAGTTTTTCAATTATTAATTTAGTAAAACTTTATTATTTTGGATTTAATGAATTAAAATTTGTGAACATTGTTCTGGATCAAACTAACGTTACATAAGTTTGGATCTGTCCTTTTTTTAAAATGAGTTTAAGGTGTTAGTAATTAAGATTCCATTTGTGTTGTAAATATAATGACTATCCAGTAGACTTAAGGTAGTGTCATATAGGGAAGGGCGCACTTTGAGAATGGGACTGGGGGTGGGGGCATGTTTACCCTTTAACATTTGTTCCATTCCATCTGCAATTAAGCTTTGTAGAAATGTATTGTTACAGTAGCTACTTAATTAAATTGTCTTTTCAAGTGAATAGCCCATGGAAGCTTGTTTCTGTTTCCTGTGTGAAAAACAATGTCAAAAGTTTAAGAAGGCCCCAGGCATGGTTCATGCTTTTAATCCCAGAATGTTGGGAGGCCAAGGCTGAAGGATCACTTGAGCCTAGGAGTTCAAGACCAACCTGGGCAATATGGCGAAACCCCATCTCTACAAAAATTGCAAACAAAAAAAAATTAGCCTGGTGTGGTGGCATGCGCCTGTGGCCTCAGCTAATTGGGAGGCTGAGGTGGGAGGATCACTTGAGCCCAAGGAGGTCAAGGCTGCAGTGAGCCACGATCATGCCACTGCTCTCCAGCCTGGGTGACAAAGTGAGACCCTGTCTCGGGGGGGGAAAAAAAAGTTTAAGAAAACCGTTGTATTTAAATTGGGCTCTTTGAAAATTAAATTCTATAGAACTTACTCTGTAGTATTACTTGTTAAATTCTATATCCGACTGAAGAACACAAGCTTTTAGTATTTAAGTGAAAAATATAGCCAAATCAGACATCACTAACACTTCTTTGTCTTTTTTGCTAACGTGTCCACCAGAATCCTGTGTTCCATTAAAAAAAAAATTTACTGTTATTTTAAAAACTCAAGTCACACAGAAATGTGAAGTTTTTAATAAAAGTGGTTTTATGTAATACATAGGTCTTCAGCTTGCTTCTTCCTAACAATTCTTCATGCCATTCTTTTAAATTTCTTTGTGGGCTGGGTGCGGTAGTTCACGCTTGTAATCCCAGCAGTTTGGGAGGCTGAGGCAGGCGGATCATGAGGTCAGGAGATCGAGACCATCCTGGCTAACATGGTAAAACCCTGTCTTTACTAAAAATACAAAAAATTAGCCGGGTGTGGCTCCTATAGTCCCAGCTGAGGCAGGAGAATGGCGTGAACTTGGGAGGCGGAGCTTGCAGTGAGCCGAGATTGCGCCACTGCACTCCAGCCTGGGCGACAGAATGAGACTCCGTCTCAAAAACAAACAAACAAAATTTCTCTGTGATAGAGTGAATTATACAAAACACAATGACTGTAGTAAAACCAACAGGCTAATTCACCCCACTGTGTCAGGTTTTTCATCTGTACAAAATGGGGATCATAATGGGAAGCACTTAGGACAGTTCTGGGCACATGACTCAGTAAAAGATTGCTGTTACTACTTGGAAAAGGTAATCGTCAGCATATACAGATGATTACCAAAGGCACGAGAGTAGCCAGTACCACCCAGAGATGAGGTGTGGAGGAAGAAGTAAAGAGAACCGATAACAGAGCCCTGATGGGCAGAGGAGAAGGAGAAAGTAAGGAGCAGCCAGAGAGTGGAGAATAAATCCAGTAGGATGTCGTGGGAGCTGGGATAAAATTGTTTCAAGAAAAGGAAGTGGCTACTGTTGTCAGATCCTGCAAGGGGAGGGAGGTTATCAGGTAAGATACTGACTGAAGTGTTACTAAATTAAGTAACAACAAGATTGTTGATGATCTTGGGGAGAGCAAATTCCATAAAGTGCTGGGGATGGAAGGCACAGTATAACAAGAAGATACCAGCGAAGACAGCAAATACAGCCAGATCCCTAGGTTTGGTAGCCCTATGTGAACTGGCCTTTCTTCCTTTCGTTGCCTGTCCTCCCCACTCCCCCCTGCCACACACATACTCTCCATCTCTCACAGGCACCTTTGTGGGAATATGCTCTAGCTCTTGCTTTTTCTTTCTGTCTCTTGCACGCATGATCACTCATTCTTGCTCTCTCCTTTCTAGCCCAACTGAACTGCTTGACTGCTTTGTGATCTCCCAGCAGGTCACACTGTCACGTGGGCCTCCATGCTGAGTTCCTACACCTGTCTGTGCCATGGCATGATTTGGTAACCTGTTTACTTCTTTTTGTCTCCCTATTAGGCAATTCTTGGTGGGTGGTAGGGGCTGAGTCTTCATCATGGAGTGCCAGTACCTCGCAGAGTACCATGCATGTGGTGATACATAAGATAGGACGGAACAGTGACCACAGGCATTTATTCTAGTTGAAGCTTGCAGCAGATATGAGATACTGCAAGTTGTTGGATAGATTTGGTTTGACTTTTAGATATGTTGAATTTGAGGTGACCGCAGTATATGCAGGTAGAAGAGGAGATTTGCTACTGAAATTCAGTCTGTCTTAGAAATCCCTCCTTGCTCTGGGACCCAGGAGACTTTTCTTCTTCAACTTTTTCATCATCCCAGATAGAAACTCTAGTTTGTCCTGATAGAAGTAATGGATGAACTGTGATTTAAACTCTTAGGCTCCTGTTTGCTTGTCCACAGAATTTGTCACTAGGAGAGGTTAGTCCCTGGGAAATAACTAAATGTCAATCTGTAGCATTCATTTTTATAAGTCATTGGAAATTTTCTTCTTGAAGTCTATATTTTGGAATTGTATAGATGCTTTTAAGACTTCGTTTCTAGAATCATTTCTAAGACTATTATCAGCATTAAATGGCAGGGAATAATCTTTTAATGAAACTGATACAGTAAAAAACCAGTTCCTTTAGAGGTTAAGACCAGTTTTTAAAAATTTCCTAAAGTTTTATGAAAGTTGTTATTGTAAAATATACGTAACATACAATTTAAAATTTACCATTGAACTGTTTCTAAGTGTACAGTTCAGTGGCATTGAGTACATTCACTTACGTTTTGTGCAACAGTCACCGCTATCCATTTCCAGACCTTTTTCATCATCCCAAAGAGAGACTCTGTATGCATCAAACAAAAACTCCCCATTCCCCTTCTCTCCAGTCCTGGTATCCGCTATTCTGCTTTCTCTTTCTATGAATTTGCCTAATCTAGGTCTGTCATATGAGGTGAATCATAACAATATTTGTCTTTTTGTTTCTGGTGTATTTCACATAGCATCATGTTTTTGAAGTTGATTTATGTTGTAGCATGTATCAGAATTTTCTTCTTTTGTAAGGCTGAATAATATTTGATTGGATGGCCGTACCACATTTTGTTTATCCATTCCTTCACCGGTAGACACTTGGGCTACTTCCACCAACCCAACCCATTATTCACAGCCAAGCCATTGTGAAAATTGGTGTACAAGTATCTGTTTGAGTCCCTGCTTTCAATTATTTGGGGCAAATACTTAGGCTTCATTAAGTTTTATGAGCACATATCCTGAGAGGATATTTAGATATTCAGTAGCATTTTTCTTATGAAATAGTAATTTCAACCAGCTTGTTAACACAGATTTTTGCGAGTTTTTAAGGAGATTTATTTTGTACAAGTTCTAAAGCAGTCTTGGATTGTGATACAAAGATACCTTCAAAAGCTGCATTATAATTTTTTTTCTGTAAACTAGTCCCTTGGCCAAATAAAAATGCAAAACTGCTTTATCCAGCTTGTACCTATTGGCATTGTCTGAGGAAACCAGTTGCCTAATTTTTTTCCCTTACCTTATGTTTGCTACAGCCAGTACAGGGCTGTTTCTGGCTGCAGTGTTGAACACAGAAACTGCAGTGTGTTGCTGGTTGTATGCTGAAATCACGATAAAATGCACATGCTTTTGAAACTATGATGTGAGGACCTGTCTTAGAGGATAATTCATAGGAAAAAGTTGAAGCATATTGCCATCGAAGCCTTTAATGTAGGGTCTTCTTTCTGTTTCACCCCTGCCCCCGCAATAAATCCTTTCTTATCTATCCTAGGCAATAAGATGTATTAGAAAACAAAATTACTCCAGATCATCTTGACTGCCTTGAAGAGTAATACCTTTCTTTCATATGAATTTGCTCAGTCAGCAGATTTTGTATCTCCGATGGAAGTAATCATTTTTTCATTGTACTAGTCTTGGTAAAATATAAAATATCAACATATAGTGTATTTCATATATGTCTTGCCATGAAATATTTTGTGATAATGCAGGGATAATATTTTGATACTTTTGCAAAGATGGGGATCTCCCTATGTTTTTCAGGTTGGTCTTAAACTACTAGGCTCATGCACTCCTCCTGCCTCAGCCTCCCAAAGTGTTGGGATTACATGCATGAGCCACTGCGCCCAGCCTTAAGTAACTGTTTTATTGGCCGGGCGCGGTGGCTCAAGCCTGTAATCCCAGCACTTTGGGAGGCCGAGGCGGGTGGATCACGAGGTCAGGAGATCGAGACCATCCTGGCTAACATGGTGAAACCCCGTCTCTACTAAAAATACAAAAAACTAGCCGGGCGTGGTGGCGGGCGCCTGTAGTCCCAGCTACTCGGAGGCTGAGGCAGGAGAATGGCGTGAACCCGGGAGGCGGAGCTTGCAGTGAGCCGAGATCGCGCCACTGCACTCCAGCCTGGGTGACAAAGCGAGACTCCGTCTCAAAAAAAAAAAAATAAAAAAAAAAATAAAGTAACTGTTTTATTTACTACTTGTACCTTGCACGTAAATGGTTAAATTTAATAAATTTTTATTTGATAAGATACCTATTCTGTTATTAAGCTTATAATACGTATTTGGTTTTTTCCTTTAAAATATGGGGAAATGTGGAAAAGAATTATTTCCAACATTATGTTAGACTAGTATTTTTAGATAAAGATACAAATTAAGTCCTATTTCAGCATATTTCCATAAAGGGAAAAATGAACATTTCTTTAGGTATGGAATACAAGTCATTTTTTGCATATAATTTTTAAATTTGAAATTTTGGATAGCAAAAAAATTGTAACACCTTTTGGTGTTTTGTGATCTGTAACAATTACATGTGAGAAAGTGTTGGCAGTTTGCATAGCCAGAACTTGTGGGCAATTCCCGAAATGTGGCTCATGGACCATGGGAGATTCCTGAGACCCTATCATGGGGGTCCATAGGATCAAAGTGTTTTCATAATACTACTAACATTACTTGTCTTTTTCATTTTTGCACCTTTTTTCTCATGGTGGCAAAGCAATGGTGGGTAAAGCCTCTGGTGCGCCCTCACCTGAATCAAGGGGGTGGCACCAGGCAATACTGGTAATCATCGTATTCTCCACCACCAGGCACACGGGTTATCTTCTGAAATGCCATTTACACTTAGAATGTTCTTGATGAAGCAGTAAGTTTCTTTTGTTAAATTTCAACCCTTGAGTACACTAAGTGATAAAATGGAAATTTTTAATGATAAAATGGAAAATTTCCACAAAGCACTTCCGCTATATACCAAAGTACCGTTGGTTATCTTGAGGAAACCGATTGTGCAGTCATTTGAGATGCTAACTGAACTAGATTTGTTTAAAATTGAAATAGCATTTTTTCTGGAAAGAATGACTGATGTGCATAGTTGGCAGATAGTTTCTCAAAAACAGATCAAGTGAACCTGTCACTTAAAGGGGAAAAAAGTGTTTTTATCAATGATAAAATTTGAGCTTCCAAGTGAAAATAGAATTTTTGAAAATTTGTATTTGCTACCATGAGCCCCAAGAATGATACTAACAAATATGATTTTTCAGATATTGTATAATGAAAAGAGACAACATCTGGAAGAGCAGCATAACTCAGCGAATCAGTGTCTTCCAGATTACCAATGCATGATGTTACAAAATCATCCATGGGTAAAAAGGTTCACACAAAGTTCAGGATAGTCCAGTGGATTTTAATGTAATATAGTAAAATCCAAAAAAATCCACTGAGATAGTTTCAAATTCAACATTGCAGTAATGTTTAAGAAATTACTACTTGTTGAAATTTAGTGTAGTATCAAAGAAGAATATTGATAGTTATCTGAAAAGGCTATTAAGTACTCCTTCTTTTCCAACTATCTGTGTAAAGCTGGATTTTTTCATAGAGTTCAGTTCAAACAACATATGGCAGTAGATGGAATGCAGAAGCCGATATGAGAATCCAACTATCTTCCATTAAAGCTAGACATTAAAGAGGTTTGCAAACATGTAAAGAATGTCCCTTGTCTCGCTTAATTTTTTTGTTCTGTTTTGGAAAATAGATATTTGCCCTTTAAAAAATGTTTTTTATGTTAACATGTAATGGTTTTATTATGTATAAGTAAATTAATACTTTAACTTTTTCTCAGCTTTAATTTCTAATACAGTAAATACTACTAACCCACATGTACTAAAGCTCTTTGGGAGTCCTCAATTTTAAGAGTGTAAATTGTTTTGCAGCCACAAAGTTTGAGAAGTGCTGGTCTAAGGCAATGTCTGTGCAGTGTTAGAATAGTGGTTGCTTGGTTTTGGGGTGGACAAGAATGCTTTCATTGTATAGCTGGAAGGCTGACACATAGAACACGTTATAGAACAGTACTCTCTGTGTCTCAGTTTGGCATGATTTTTAGCAGGATATGTGTTATAAGCACTTGCTGGTAAAGCAGCTAGAAATAGATTTTTGACCATAGAGCAGTTACTAAAATCCAGCATGGCTCTAAAAATCTTAGGGTTTAGAGTTTAGTCTTGTATATGAGAGACATGTCTGGTAACTCTTTGTCTATTAAGGTAAAGGCTTGGAATGTAGTTAAAGAATTAGTGGTCTTCATAATGAATATATAAAATATTTCAACTGAACAGCTGGCCTATATTGATACGTCAGTTGACAAAGTCTTCAAGACTGTTTTCAGTGCATTTGGCTAACCTGATTTCGGCATGTCTCAAATGCATGTATTTAGTTTCTTTCTGTGTTTCAGTAAGAATTCCTTTATCTCAGAATAGAGTAGTTCCTGTCTTTCATGTCCGTCCGGAACCTCTGGGAACAGACACCTCAGTAGGAGGGCCTGAAGAATGACCCATTTCTGTTGATGCTTTGGTAGAGTCTGAAATGTAGGATAGGGAGAGACTGTGAAATAAGATTGTGAGTTTTGATTTCCTATTATTGGCCAGACTTACCCACCCTTTTTCCTTGGAATACCTTTTCTTCCCTGCCTGCTCCATTTGTCATAGTCTTACCCCAGTTCCCCAAACTGCAGTTGCTGTAGTAAAATCTGTGTCTGTTTCTGAAATGCTGATGAAGGCTTTCATTCTTTGTTTGGGCAAAGAGCAGAACAGAGGATGATACAGGAGGGGCCCTATTCCTCCCTGTCGTTACCAGCAGTGAAAACCTTTAGACATTTTTGAAACCTCTCTGTGCTCATTTTTATGAGCTTGTAGAGTAGGTGAAAATTGAGCCTACTTCAGGAGACCAAGGGCATAAACAAATATTGGAAAAAGCAGTCTAGCAGAGGGAAAATGAAGAGTTTGTAAGTTAGCCTTAGGGCTGGCCACATTTTTTAAAAAGACCCTAGAGAAGAATTTCCCATGGGTTGAATAAACGAACCAGAGTTGCTACCCAAGGTAAGATGATGGCTTACCTTCATATATATCTACTAGAGTAAGGTAAGATTTATATTAAGCCATTTTTAAATCTGTAAATATTGGGTGATTAAAAGAGGAAAATACCAGTTTTAGTCACCTGGAAACAGGGTCATCTTTGGCAGTGCTGATTTACCTATGTCAATGATGGGCAAAATGAAAGATGGAAAGAGTATTTCAGGTAATATTTCTGTTTTTTGAAAGTAAAACAATATAAATACAGACTTTAAATTTTTTTGAGACAGGATTTCGCTCTGTCACCCAGGTGAAAGTGCAGTGGCATGCTCATAGCTCATTGCAACCTCAAACTTGTGGGCTCAAGAGATCCTCCTACCTCAGCCTCCCAAGTAGCTGAAAGTACAGGCGTGCCCCACCATGCCTGGATAATTTTTTTTTTTTAATTTTTCATAGAGTCACATCTAATTTTGTTGCCCAGGCTGGTCTTGAACACCTGGGCTCAAGCAGTCCTCCTACCTCGGACTTGCAGGCATGAGCCACACACCTAGCCAAAACCTAGACCCTTGAAAAATTTAATTGGGCTTTCAAGTTTATCTGGGCCCAAAGAGGATTTTATAGATAATAGAAAGATATAAAGGATTGCCCAGGGAGGATTACGTAGCTAATTACTGTATAATTACAGATAGAAACTTCAGTTTGTCATCCAGTTTTGGGCAGATATTGAAGTCAATTTGGGAGACTCTGGAATTAGGCCACCTAAGATCAGAAGTGCATCTGGCTCTTGATCTTAAAAAACCCTAATAATCACAGAGATTCACAGTTCTCCAAACCCCAAAATGAAAACCCAGAAGTTTTCTCTGATTCTTGTGGCAGCAAAACCTGACCTAAATTGATATGAAGCTATTTATAACCTTTATGCTGTTTCGTGTGAATATTCCTGTTTCACTACAGAAATATTAGTATTTGATTACAGATTACTGCTCCAGACTGCAGTAATGGGGGTGTTTTCTTTGTAAAACTCCAAAAAATTCTGAATCAATTTGTTCTCGAGGCATTTTTTTGGATAAGGACTTCTAGACATGTAGTACTTGTAGAGTGATGTGAGAATTTAAAGTGTTAGATGTTGTTGCTATTACCACTAATAAAAGTCCAGAACCCTAGTTTTGAAATATAACGTATCTTTCTTTCTTTTTTTTTTTTTTGAGACAGAGTCTCGCTCTGTTGCCCAGGCTGGAGTGCAGTGGCGCAATCTCGGCTCACTGCAAGCTCTGCCTCCTGGGTTCACACCATTCTCCTGCCTCAGCCTCCCAAGTAGGACTGGGACTACAGGCGCCTGCTACCACGCCTGGCTAATTTTTTGTATTTTTAGTAGAGACAGGGTTTCACCGTGTTAGTCAGGATGGTCTCCATCTCCTGATCTCATAATCCGCCTGTCTCCGCCTCCCAAAGTGCTGGGATTACAGGCGTGAGCCACCACGCCCGGCCCTATTAACGTATTTTTCTATAGAGATGCATGTTATTGCAGTCCACTAGAACTTTTCACGATGATACAAATGTTCTTTATCTGGCCATCCAATACAGTAGCCACTAGCTATAGAACACTTGGAAATGCAACTAATGCAACTTAAGAAATTTTAATTGTATTTAAATTTAAATAGCCACATGTGGCTAGTGGCTGCTGTATTGAACAGCACAGCTCTGTGTAATTCGAGGTCATGTTCCATTCAAACTTTAGTTTTGCTGTCTTTGTAATCATCTCCTTCTACTGATTAAGAATACAGTGCGGACCCAGCAGATTATTAGCCAAGACAGCTATTAACAGTAAGAGAGCAAGAACTGATTTCTTTCTTTCTTTCTTTCTTTCTTTTTTTTGATGGAAGTCTTGGTCTGTCGCCCAGGCTGGAGTGCAATGGCACGATCTCGGCTCACTGCAACGTCAGCCTCCTGGGTTCAAGTGATTCTCCTGTTTCAGCCTCCCTAGTAGCTGGGTTTACAGGCGTGTACGTACCACCACATCCCAGCTAATTTTTTTGTATTTTGTAATTTTGTATTGCAATTTTTTGTAGAAACGGGGTTTCACCATGTTGGTGAGACTGGTCTCCGAACTCCTGACCTGGAGTGATCCACCTGCCTCCAAAGTACTGGGATTACAGGCATGAGCCACCATGCCTGGCCACAAGAACTTGTTTCTAAGTACATCCTAGGCTTAGCATCAGTTGATATTTCCTTCTGTCTCCAGGGCTTTTTAAAGACTTTATAGTAAAGGGTACGTATTTCTACTTGAACTTCACTAAGGCAACCTCTAATGACCTCAACTTGGGTGATTAATAAAATATAATCCATCTATGCTAAGAAGTCCCTAGCCTTAGAGAATTCAAGTGGCAGAAATTTCCCTGGTAAATAGGGAAAAAGAGAACTTCATTATGAAGTTGTTGTAGGATAGCAAAATGTTTCTGCTAACATGTTCACATTTGTTAAACAAATGTTATTTTCCAAAAGTGATTTCTGTATACATCTAAAATGTAATATTATGTGCAATATGAGTGTTTTTGTAATTCCTCTAGACTAGATAGGAGTTGTTAGGGCACATCTGCTAAAGTACAAGATGCATTTTTTTCTAATATTATTTTCACAAGAGATTTGAATGTTCACTAGCATGATGTCTATATTATCTTTACCTGTTGGATTCCATGGTTTTGCCTTTGATAAAAGGTTGTTAGAAATGTCCCTATCTTCATTAAATATTAAATTGACTAAAAAGAGAGGCATAGAGCCGTGTGCCATGGTTCACACCTGTAATCCTAGCACTTTGGGAGGACAAGCCTGGAAGATCACTTGAAGCCAGGAGTTCAAGACTAGTCTGGGCAACATAGTGAGCCCCTTGTCTCTATGAAATTTAAAAATAAAAAAATTAGCTAGGCATGATGATACACACCTGTAGTCCCAGCTACTGGGGAGGCTGAAGTGGGAGGTTTGCTTAAACTAGGAGTTCAAGGCTGCGGTGAGCTGTGATCGCGCAGCTGGGCTCCAGCATGGGAGACAGAAGTCTCTTAAAAAAAAAAAAAAAAAAAAAAAAAGAAAACAGGCCGGCGTGGAGGCTCACGCCTGTAATACCAACACTTTGGGAGGCCGAGGCGGGTGGACCATGAGGTCAGGATATCGAGACCATCCTGGCCAACATGGTGAAACCCCATCTCTACTAAAAAAATACAAAAAAATTAGCTGGGTGTGGTGGCGGACGCCTGTAGTCCCAGCTACTCGGGAGGCTGAGGTGGGAGAATGGCATGAACCCAGGAGGCTGAGCTTGCAGTGAGACAAGATAGTGCCACTGACGATAGAGCAAGACTCCGTCTCAAAAAAAAAAAAAAAAAAACAGGCGAGTCGGCACGGTGGCTGATGCCTGTAATCCCAGCACTTTGGGATGCTGAGATGGGCGGATCACGAGGTCAGGAAATCGAGACCATCCTGGCCAACATGGTGAAACCCTGTCTCTACTAAAAATACAAAAATTAGCTGGGTGTGGTGGTGTGTGCCTGTAATCCCAGCTACTCGGGAGGCTGAGGCAGGAGAATCGCTTGAACCTGGGAGGCGGAGGTTGCAGTGAGCCGAGATTGCGCCAACACACTCCAACTTGGGGACAGAGCTAGACTGCGTCTCAAAAAAACAAAAGAGAGAGAGAGAGGCCTCTAGAGGCATGCGCCAAGGCATCCGTTTGTTTCTACTGAAGTTAGAAACAACAATCTAATTTACTAATTCAGGTTACATAAGATGACAACATGTGAAACATTGAGATACTGCTTTTGTTAAGGACTCAAAATGAGAATGCTGAGACAATTAGTAGTTAAAAGTTGTGCTCATTGAACCTGGAAGTTTTCTATTTATTTTAAAAGAGAGTGCTTTCTGTACTTGTGAAGTTTTCACGTTTTAATTTTGCAGTACAAGGCCAGTAAGGGAAGGCAGCAGGAAAGAGTAGCTCCTGGGTACATAGTTGAATTTTTAAAAAGAGCAAGTTTTAAAAGAACATGTATGCTTCCTGTTTTTGTAATGTGTATACATTCTGTACACAATTTGTATGGAAGGATACACATACCAAATTGTAAACAATGTCTCCTCCTAGGGAATGGAAGTACAGAGAGGAAGGAGGAGGCACTTGTGCTTTTTGCTTTATATACTTACCCATTTTTGAGTTTTCACAATGAACATGAATTTTTGTAATTTTGAAAAAGAAAATTGATAGTTCTAAAAATGCAAATTGGCTATAATTTATTTAAATCCATTTTCTGTATTTTCTAATAAAATCTTTTTGTTAAAAGCTTTTTTGTTAAAAGGCTTTTTGTAAAACTTTTATAACGCCAGGCACATAGTGGCTCATGCCTGTAATCCCAGCACTTTTGGAGGCTGAGGCGGGTGGATTGCTTGAGCCCAGGAGTTCAAGACCAGCCCTGGGCAACATGGTGAAACCCCGTCTCTACAAAAAATATAAAAATTAGCTGGCTGTGGTGGCACACACCTGCAGGCCTAGCTACTTGGGAGGCTGAAGTGGGAGGATTGCTTGAGTCCAGGAGGTGGAAGTTTCACTGAGCCAAGACCGTGCCACTGCACTCCAGCTTAAGCAACAGGTGAAACCCTGTCTCCGAAAAGAAACAACAACAACAAAAACTTTTATAATGATAGTTTGAATTGAAAATAGTATATGAATTTTCAAATAACATCATAAAACAAGCTATAACTTCTAGTTACATGGTATTTGGTATGGTTTGCAAAATTGTTAGAACTTTTTAAGATCTTAGTATAAATTATAAAATACCGTGTACAATATTAGGGGTGAACTTTAATCAGATTTTCTTGTATAGGTTTATTTGAAAGCTAAAACAAAACTTAAGTTAGAAGAAACCATTAAACATCTGAACACTTTTTTGAAATCAGGCATTTAGTTCTGCAGTGGGGGACATGCTGACTGCCAGGATATGGAGGTGAGATCTGGCAACCTTAGTCACACTCTTGTATTTTGCATGTGGTCAGACCTTCATCTAGAAAAACAGACTATGAAGAAAGTCAGTAACTATGGCTACTCAGAGGCTAGAGCACAGCACAGAAGATCTGTCAGAGAGGAGGAGCTGGTTTTTGAAAATTTAATCCAGGCCAGGTGTGGTGGCTCACGCCTGTAATCCTGGCACTTTGGGAGGCTGATATGGGTGGATCACCTGAGGTCAGGAGTTTGAGACCAGCCTGGGCAACCTGACAAAACCCCGTTTCTAATAAAAATACCAAAAATTAGCCGGGCATGGTGGCAGACTCCTGTGATCCCAGCTACTTGGGAGGCTGAGGCAGGAGAATTGATTGAACCCAGGAGGCGGAGGTTAAAGTGAGCCGAGATCGCACCATTGCACTCCAAACTGGGCAACAGAAAAAAAAAAAAATCCAGACTTCCGGAAGTCTGAGGTTAAGAGTTTCTAGAGAGTCTCCATTGATTTGAGAGATGTAGCAAAACAATTAAACAATAGTATCAGACTTTCAGGCAGTGAATTTGGGAAGTGTCGATATTTAATCTGCCTTGAGGATAGTGACAATATGCTTCAAAATACAAAGGATACAAAAAAAAAGTCATCCAAGTAAGACACCATCAGAAGAAAAGTTCCTCAAAAGATAGCCGCCCTTGTTTTTTTATAGCTCTAGAGTCTGGAGAAAACTTTAAATTGCCTTTTAAAAATACCTACCGGCCTTTAATCATACAAAAAAGCTGCTCAATCTCACTTTAATTTTTAAATTTGAATTACAATTTTAATTAATACAAATAAAAACCATACTGAGATACCGGTTATCATCTCTCAGATGGGTAAAATTCAAAAGTTAGACAATACTCACTTTGGAAAGCAGGAACATCTAGTTCATTACTGATGAGAGTGTGAAATGGTATAACTTACTCTCTGTAGGGCGCATTGGCAACATCTGTCAGATTGCAAGTGCATTTCCTCTTTGAGCCAGCAATCTGACTTTGAGGAATGTTATATAAATATGTCATTTCATGTGTGTTAAATGCAGGTATAATTTACAAAGCCTGTTATTACAGAATTACTTGTTAACAGCAGAGTTTTTGGAAACAACCCTAGTGTCCACCTGTAAAGGACTTGTTCTAAAAAAAAAAAAAAACAAAAACAAAAAACAAAAAACTGTGGTGCATCTACACAGTGGAATACCATGCTGCTGTTTAAAAGAAAATTTTAAAAAGGAAGTTCTCCACATCCGGATACAGAAAGATTTCTAAGCTATATTGTAAAAGGGGGGTAGAGGGAGATACTGAGCAGTATATTTAATATTCCACCTGTTTCATAAGAAGTGGTGAGAAATAATGTTCTTATATTGTATATTTACTCCAAAAGGCTAGATAAGAAACGAAAAAATATGGTTATTTAAAAGTTATCTAAAAATGACTGAGAGGGTGGGGGTTGGGGGATGGCTAGATGGGCATAAGACCTCTGTGTATGTACTTTTTAATATACTTTTGATTTTTGTATGACTATATAACCTAGTCATAATTTTTTTTAATTTTAAGAAAATGTTCCTTCTTGATTTTGGAATTTTGAAAGATGTGTGCAAAGATTATGTCATACAGCAAGAAACATAAGTTTAGAATAAAGAGAAATTGATGAAGTTCATTTTCCTAATACATGATACGTGATAGCTTAAATATCTGTTGGTGTGTAAGCCTTGTCTACATAATCTGGTTGTTCAAAAGAGGACCCTGGACAGCCACAGCTGCGTCATTGCTGGATGGGACCCAACAGAGAGGCTCGAGTGGCCCTCATGTCTCCTACCTTCCCTTTCTCCACTCCCCGGCTGACTGAAATTTAGGAAAAGGTAGCACCCCTGTGAGGTGCGGTGAAACAGAATTCATGATCCAAAACGTAAATTCTTGTATTCATCTGCCTCTAGTAGTTTTAATTGTGTTCAGATTGTACCATCTCAAAGACTGGTGTGGGGGGAAGAGAGAAGAATACAATGTACCTATCATTCCAGCTTCATAATTTGAAAAAATTTGCCTTTTCTTTGGTGTATCCCTCCCATGTTTTATTTTCTTAGAGTATTTTAAAGCAAATCTTAAATCATGTTATTTGACCTGTTAAAAGATAAACTTATGTTTAACTTTTGGAGAGTTTTGTTTTGTTTTGTTTTTGAGCAGTGTGTCATGAATCACGCAGCACCAGATCACAAGTGGATCTCAGCTCCATGGAGGGTGCCTGAGGGCAAAACTTTTATAAGGCTTTTGCAGAAGCAAAAGAAAGGCAAACTTGATTGGTTAAAGGAGAAAGTCTCTAGTAGAGATTGATCGGCAGTTTCTGATTGGTAAAGCCCCTGGTTAGGTTTGGTTGGCAGTTTCTGATGGGATGAGTTGGATTTCAGTTGGCTTCCTTAGGAACCCAAGACACTGGAGCCATTTCAGCCTAATGGACTCCCCAGTTCATTTTTTTTTTTTAAACATACCCATAAATATTTCAGGATGTATCTGTAGTAACTAAGGATCCATGCCAGGTGCAGTGGATCTTTAGCCTGTAATCCCAGCACTTTGGGAGGTCGAGGCAGGTGGATCACCTGAGGTCAGGAGTTTGAGACCAGTGTGGCCAACATGATGAAACCCCATCTCTACTAAAAATACAAAAAAAATTAGCTGGCGTGGTGGCAGGTGCCTGTAACCTCAGCTTCTCGGGAGGCTGAAACAGGAGAATCGCTTGAACCCAGTAGGTGGAGGTTGCAGTGAGCCGAGATCATGCCATTGCACTCCAGCCTGGGCAACAAGAGTAAAACTCCATCTCCAAAAAGAAAAGAAAACTAAGGAACCAAAAGCATGCCGTTATAGACCACAGCAGTGTATCATGAAAGTTTATTATATGTCTTATTTTTTACAACGATTAAAGGAAATGTAACGTCCTCCTCTGTATGCATCAGTCTTTCTCTCCTCACTGGGTTCATTTCCAGTCAGCATCAGAAAAGGTTGAGCATCTCTCACCTTAAAAAAAGAAAAATGTTTTAGATCTCCCTTATCCTTATATTTACCCTCCAGCTGCCATTCTTTTCCCTGCACTTTTCAAAATACTGTCTTCATTTCCTTAGCTTTAATTTCTCAACCAATTTCAGTCTGACTCCATCCTCACCACTTTACCCAGTGGTCTCTCCAGTTGTCTTTCTTGACCTCTCAGCAGCATTCATGGTTGGCAACATCTCCCTCCTAATGCAGTGAGTATGAATTGAGTATTTAATGTGTAATATTCTTTATATGAATTCCTCATTTAATCCTTTAACAACTCTTTGAAGTTGTCATTATCCCCATTTTACAGATGAAAAGCTGAAGCTTAGAGAGGCTAAGTAACTGGCTTAACTACTAGTAAGTGGTAGAGCAAGGGATTAAATTCAGGCCGCATTCAATTCTGCTGCCTTTCTGAAATAATCTGCTATTCTGGGTTTTCCTTATCTGTCTCTGTTTCATCTTGGTTTTCTTTGCAGTTCCTTCTTCTACCTGATCTTTACATTTGGAGATTTCCCAGGCCTTGATCCTAGGTCCTCTTTTCACTGCTGTGAGGCATTCACACGCACCTATGGCTTCAGTTACCATGTGGAAGGTGATGAGCTCTCAGTATATATACACTTTCAGCTCAGAACGGTTTCAGTATCCAGCTGTCTCCTCAGTACATTCAAACCTTAGCTTATAATCTGTTCCTCCGGCCAGGCGCAGTGGCTCACGCCTGTAATCCCAACACTTTGGGAGGCCAAGGTGGGTGGATTGCTTGAAGTCAGGAGTTTGAGACCAGCCTGACCAACATGGTAAAACCCCATCTCTACTAAAAATACAAAAATTGGGAGCCAGTCGTGGTGGTACCCCCTAAATGGTACAAACCCAGCTAAGCAGAAACCTAGGGATCACTGCAATTCTTCCCTCTCTTGACTCCCATAAACGATCACCGGGTCCTATTTATTGTGTCCTGTATGTCTCTAAATTATTTTCCTCCCTAAGGAAAGCTCCCCTGTTCTTGGACTGCATCCACCTAATATACATTATCATAGTACCCTGTACTTCTCTTTCCCTCCTTCGTAACATTCTTCATGATTATATTCATTCAGTTATGTTCATTTTTTTTAATTTCTTTAGAGTGAAATTGTTCATTTCTTTAGAAAAGATATTTAGGCAGAGATCAAGGCGTTCTTATTTATTACTGTATATCCCAGTGGCTAGCAGAGTGCCTGGCACGTAGGCAGTATTAAATACTTTGCTGAATGGAAATTAAACAACAACAACAAAAATTTCGCAAAGATTTGTTTTAGGAAAATCCCTGACATACAAGAATGGGTAATGTGGAGGGTGAACTCATGGAGACAGCCTTTAAAACAAGATTTCCAATAGCCAAGCCATAGAAGGGAGCTAACAAATTGGCAGTGGGATTAGGAGAAGTAGGGTAGTTGGGGATGTGGAAGTAAGAGAAAGAAAGGGCTGTCAAGAATGCGACAGATTTTTAACTTTGGCAGCTGAGGGGATGGTGATACCATTCCTTGAGAGGATCAGCTAAGATGGAGAGAATATTTGTGGTGGACTTGTTGACTTTGAAGAACCTCCTGTAGGCCATCTAGATGGAGAAAATCAGTAGGCAGTTAGAAAAATGGAAACGGGGAATTCATGAGATGCAGGCTTTACTTCATCACTGAGTAAAACCAGTAAAATACTATTAGTGATTCAAATGTGATTGGATAAAAGTCTGATCATTGAGACTTTTGCCATTGGCACAGATTTGGTAGATATTTTGATACTTTTAAAATTGGGGGTGGATATTGTAAACATATGCAGAGATGGGATTTTTACATTGATGTCATTTTATATGCTGTAAATATTAACTAATAATAGCTGTAAACCTATCCATTTATTCTTCATGTTAAACTAGCAAATCTCATTTTAATTGTGTTATTTTGTTAATGCTAATTTACACCTTTTTTCCTTCTTAAGATAAAAACAAAGCTTAGTGGGGTGTATAGAACTCATTAGACTGTAAGCTCCATTAGGACTCACTGCATGTGATTTAAATTTTTTTCCTCTTATTTCTCTAGGGCCTATTCCCTGGTGGATTCCAGTCAAGTGTCTACATTTCTGATTTCCATTCTTCTTATAGTCTATGGTAGTTTCAGGTAAGATGTTCTCAAATGGGGTTGATTTAAGTTGGAGGTGGAAGAAGGAACCATTGCTCTGGAAGTGCTGGTACCAAAACTTTGTGAAGAAAAACAGGACTTCGGCAGGAATTGACTCAGAATAGAGAGTTCTGCTATTTGTTTTTTAATTGGCTGCTGTTAAACACTTCTTGGTTGTGCTTATGAGTTTAGCATGTTAATGCTAACATGTAAAAACTAATTGCTTAAAATGCTGATTCTGAAATTAATCACCTAATGCACTCTTTATTGAGAAGGTTAAGGAGAGAGTCTTTGACAGTGATTCTAGAATCTCAAAGGGAACAAAGAGTTTAAATGGAAGGATAATGAAATATGAAATATGAAAAAAAATTACTGAATATCCATGTAATAAAATGACAAAGAGAACATTTCATGTTGTTGTTTTTTTTCCCCTAACCGAAAATCAAAGTATAGTTGCAAACCTGTGGTAGGCTTACGAAGACCAGGGAAACCGAAGTAAAACTATACCCAGGATGCTAATAAAGTTCTTAATCTTTGGCTGGGCACAGTGCCGTATGCCTATATCCAGCACTTTGGGAAGCTGAGACAGGAGGATTGCTTGAGCCCAGGAGTTCAAAACTAGCCTGGGCAACATAGCAAGACCCGTCTCTACAAAAAATATTTTTTAAAGAAATTAATCAGGCATGGTGGTAGTGCCTGTGGTCCCAGCTACTCAGGAGGCTGCGGCAGAAGGAGGAGCACTTCTCCTTCTTCTGGAGATTGAGGATACAATGAGTTATGATCACACTGCTGCACTCCAGCCTGGGCAACGGTGCCAGACTATGTCTCAAAAAAAAAAAAAAAAAATTGTCCTAAAATGCTTGTAAGTAGATTATGTCCTTATGGAAATTTACATCATGTTTTTCTTAATCCAAAGGCTTGACATCCAAGGTTAAGCCGTACAAAATTGCTGATGGTTGACTATTAATATTTTGGCCCACAGAAACAATTTCATATGGTTCATCTTACAATTATTAGGGTTGTGTGTTGTAGCATTACCAGGTATTCTCTCTGATAACCTTGGAGATGCTGAGACTAGATCCTGCTGAGGATCCTGCCCAGCAGGCAGCCATAGGAATAGGAGGGAAAATATAGACACTAGATACGCACTCCCCTTTTCCACTATTTTCAGTCGAGAGGAGCTTTAATGGTTGTATAACTCAAGTAGGTTAGTGGTTGATGAACCTACCAAAAAATGCTGCTTGAGGAATTATAAGTTGAGAACTTCAAAGGTAGTAATAGGGATAAGTGAAATACCCAGGCATAAAGATATTGAACTATGCAGTATTGTGTCTGAATTTTAATAGCTACTTTATAAAATCACAGACTTGCAGTCTTTACCTCAATACTGAGTAAAACAAGTAAAATATTGTGGGTAATTTCAGTATACACCGACCAAAGTTTTAATCACTGAGATGTCTACTGAGAACTCCGGATTCATAACCACTCTCAGGAAGCATTAATCAAACCAGAGGAACTTAGAACCTTATCAATGTGATCTTGATATTTTTCATCTCTACCCTGTGGACAAGTATCTGATTTTTTTCCCTTTGAGTATATAATGCATTAACATTTCAAAAGACTTTGCAGTTAAACACAGAAGAAGCCATGTTTAGACTCACAACCCTAATACTACTTTGAGTAGTGCAGACTACCTTCCATTTGGCATATGTTTATATACTGTATACATTTTCATAGTTGAAATCATTTATATTCTGATTATTTGCACCAGACAAATATTTTCTACAAATTATCTTCATACTGTTTTAGTAATTTGGCATTTCTTTGTGTTACTCATCTTATTCCACTCTTGTTGGACAAGTGGGCTCTTACAGTGATGATAGCTTTATGGATTATTTGCTTTTATTGAATTATATCACCAAGATAAATATCCAGAAGTGGAAATACTTCAACAGAGTATGAAATGCCTCTTACTACATATTATTGTTTTCTGAAGGGCTGTATCATTTTAGGATTGAGCAAGTTTTAAACCAAATTTTATGTAGTAAGTGTATCGTAGAATTATATAGGAAGAAAGGATTTATCTGGTGAACCTCCCTGTTTACAGATGAGGAAACTGGCCAGGCGTGGTCCCTCACACCTGTAATCCAGCACTTTGGGAGGCTGAAGCAGGCAGATGCCCTGAGCCCAGGAGTTCAAGACCAGGCTGGGTAACATGGTGAAACCCCGTCTACTAAATATGCAAAAATTAGCTGGGCGTAGTGGCGCGTGCCTGTCATCCTACTTACCCAGGAGGCTGGGAGGAATGCTTGAGCCCAGGAGGCGGAGGTTGCAGTGAGCGGTGATCGTACCACTGCACTCCAGCCTGGGTAACAGAGTGAGACCCTGGCAACAACAACAACAACAAAAGAAACTAAGAAACCGAAGCCCAAAGTGAAAATGTTGATGTAACTTGACAAAGATTACACAACCAGTTGGTAACAAGTCTGGATTGAAACAGTTTTCAGGACCTCTAACTCAGAACCTTTTATCTTTTATACTTTAATAAGGCATTTCTGCAAAAAGTAAATCATGATGCCTTTAATTATACATTTAAATTGAACTCACTTAATAAGTTGGTGTTTTATGGAAGAGATTTATGTAATTTTGTCTTTAAATGTTTGATAGGATTTACCAGTGAAGCCATCTAAAGCTGGGCTTCTCTTTGTGGGAAGATTTTTTTTGGGGTTTTTTTTTTTTTTTCCTGCTGAGTTCACCACCTTTCCCTTTTTCTTTTCCTTTTTTTTTTTTTTTTTTTTTTTTTTTGAGTCGGAGTTTCGCTCTTGTTGCCCAGGCTGGAGTGCAGTGGCGCCATCTCGGCTCAGCGCAACCTCTGCCTCCCAGATTCAAGCGATTCTCCTGCCTCAGCCTCCTGAGTAGTTGGGATTACAGGTATGTGCCACCATGCCCGGCTGATTTTTGCGTGTTTAGTAGAGACGGTGTTTCTCCATGTTGGTCAGGGTGGTCTCGAACTCCTGACCTCATGATCTGCCCGCCTCGGCCTCCAAAGTGCTGGAATTCCAGGCATGAGCCACCAAGCCCGGCCTCCCTTTTTCTTTTTAATCGGTAAGGGCTATTTTTTATTATGGTAAAGTATATATAACACAAAATGTACCATTTAAACCATTTTTAGTGTACCCTTCAGTACACAGGTAAGGGCTTTCTGAAACACGTCATCTTTTTATTATAGCCATTCTAGTAAGGCGTGAAGTGGTATCTCATAGTGGTTTGGGTTGTATTATTTCCCTGATATTAGGGTGTTGAAAAGTTGATGAGCATGTGTTCCTGTGCTTATTAACCATCTGTTTATCTTCTTTGGTGAAATGTCTAGTCAAAAATTCTCTCTCGGCCGGGCGCGGTGGCTCAAGCCTGTAATCCCAGCACTTTGGGAGGCTGAGACGGGCGGATCACCAGGTCAGGAGATCGAGACCATCCTGGCTAACACGGTGAAACCCCGTCTCTACTAAAAAATACAAAAAACTAGCTGGGCGAGGTGGCGGACGCGTGTAGTTCCAGCTACTTGGGAGGCTGAGGCAGGAGAATGGCATAAATCCAGGAGGCGGAGCTTGCAGTGAGCTGAGATCCGGCCACTGCACCCCAGCCTGGGTGACAGAGCCAGACTCCGTCTCAAAAAAAAAAAAAGAAAAAAAATTCTCTCTCAGTCATATGATTTGCAACTCTTAAATTTTTCCTGTTCTCTGGCCTGCCTTCTCATTTTCTTCATAGTGTCCGTTGGAATATAAACATTTTAATTTTGTTAAAGCCAGTTTACCAATTTCACATTTTATGGATCATGCTTTTGGTGATGTGCCAAAAGCATGATTCATAAAATGTGAAACTGGTAAATTGGCACATAGGTACAAGGATTTTCTCCTACGTTTTCCTTTTTTTTTCTTTTTCTTCCTTTTTTTTTTTTTTTTTTTTTTAAAGATGGTGTGATCTTGGCTTACTGCAAGCTCCACCTCCCAGGTTCACGCCATTCTCCTGCCTCAGCTTCCCAAGTAGCTGGAACTACAGGCACCTGCCACCATGCCCAGCTAATTTTTTGTAGTTTTTAGTAGACACGGGTTTTCACCCTGTTAGCCAGGGTGGTCTTGATCTCCTGACCTCGTGATCCACCCGCCTTGGCCTCCCAAAATGCTGGGATTGCAGGCGTGAGCCACTGTGCCCAGCTCTCCTCCGTTTTCTTTAAGAAGTTTTATAGTTTTTCTTCTTACATTTATGATTCATTTTGAGTTTTGTGTATGACATGAGGTACAAATTTAATTTCATCTTTATAAATGTGGTTATCCAGTTGTCCCAGTACCATTTGTTGAAAAGACTATACTTACCCATTGAATTACCTTGGCACCATTGTCAGAAATGCGTTGTTGACATGGTGGCATGCACCTGTAACCCCAGCGACTCGGGTGCTCAGGTGGGAGGATCACCTGAGTCCCAGGTGTTTGGGGTTACAGTGAACTGTGATCGCACCACTGCACTCAAGCCAGGGTAACATAGCAAGACTCTGTCTCTTTAAAAAAAAAAAAATTCGACCATAAAAGTAAAGATAGTTACTAGGTCTGGTCTGTATGTCTCTTCTTATGCCAGTGCCAATGTCTTGATTGTTGTAGCCTTTAAAGTAAGTGTTGTTCTTTTACAAATTTGTCTGGCTACTCTGGATCCTTTACATTTCCATATAAATTTTAGGTTCAGCTGGTCAGTTTCTACCACCCCCCCCAAAAAAAAAAAAAAAGCCTGCAGGGATTTTAGTAGGCATTGTGAATCTGTAGATCAGTTTGAGGAAAATTGCTATCTTAATGAAGATCACTTCCTATCCATGGATGTGGAATGTGTCTCCGTTTGTTTAGATATTCTTTAATTTAGATACTTTAGATATTCTTTAATTTCTATTAATAGTGTTTTGTAATTTTCAGTGTGCAAGGCTTCCACTATTTTGTTAAATTTATTCGTAAGTATTTTTTTACTTTTTGATGTTATTTTTGATGAATTTTTTTCTTCATTTTGGATTGTTCATTGCTAAGTATATAGAACTACAACTGATGTGTATTCACCTCAAATACTGTAGCTTTGCTGAACTCATTAGTGCTGGTAGTTTTTTGTCTATGATTCCTTAGAATTTTCTGCACATAGGATGATGTGGTCTGCAAATAAAGACAGTTTTGCTACTTGTTTCAATTCTGAAAGACTTTGTCTTTTTACCTTTTTCTCCCTTCTTGTACAGTGTTGAATAGAAGTGTCAAAGGCACACATCCATCCTTGCCCTGTTCCTAATCTTCAGGGAAAGCATTTCCCATTAAGTATGTAGTTAGTTGTACATTTTTCATAAATGCCCTTTATCAGGTTGAGGAAATTTCTTTTATTTCTAGTTTGTGGAGAGTTTTATTATGAATGGGTATTGGATTTTATCATGTGTTTTCATGCCTCTATTGAGATGATCCTGTGGTTTTTGTCTATTCTGTTAATATAGTATTTTTAACAGCTTTATTGAGATATAAATACCATAAAGTTTGGTCACTTAAAGTATACAATTAAGTGGGTTTTAGTATATTTACAAAATTGTGCAGCCATCACTGTAATCCAATTTTAGCACATTATCCCAAAAGAAAATTTGTACCAGTTAGCAGTCATTCCCATTCCTCTTTCCCTACCCACCAGCCCTAGGCAACCATGAATCTAGCTTTTATCTCTATAGATTTGCCTATTCTGGACCTCTCATATAAGTGGATTCATACAGTATGTGACCTTTTGTTACTAGCTTCTTTCACTTAGCATAGTGTTTTTGAAGTTCATCCATGTTGTGGCATGTTATCAGTATTTCATTCCTTTTTATTGCTGAATAATATTCTCTCTTGTTTTTCCATTCATTGGTTGATGGACATTTGGGTTGTTGCCCTTTTTTGGCTTTTATGAGTAATGTTACTGTGAACATTTGTGTACAAGTTTGTGTGGACATAACATTTATTGCCCTCAAGCAGATACCTAGTAGCAGAATTGCTGAGTCTAATGGTAATTCTTAGTCTTAACATTTTAAGAAATGCTTCTGTTTTCCGA
The DNA here is from genome assembly GCF_003255815.1 of Theropithecus gelada. Classification (NCBI taxonomy): domain Eukaryota; kingdom Metazoa; phylum Chordata; class Mammalia; order Primates; family Cercopithecidae; genus Theropithecus; species Theropithecus gelada. Next base: position 79,955,245 of record NC_037679.1, on the reverse strand, counting down.
GGCAGCTATGCTGTTTTACATTCCCACTAGCAATGTATGAAGGTTCCAATTTCTCCACTTCTTCACCAACACTTGTTATTGTCTGTCTTTATGATTATAGCTATTCTGCTGTTCTGGTGGGTATGAAGTGGTATCTCTCTATAATTTTGGTTTGCATTTTCTTAATGCATACTGATGTTGAGCATCTTTTCATGTGCCCATTTACCATCTATGTCTCTTCTTCTTTGGTGTCTTTTCAACTCTTTTGCCCATTTTGAAATTGGATTTTCTTCTTGTTGAATTTTGAGAGTTCGTTCTTTATTGTGAAAATGGGTTTTTTATAAGTGCCTCTGGGTTTGTCTTTTCACTTTCTGTATGTTTATAATTGTTATCTATTTCTTGAGTTACTGACTTTTATAAAATATTCCTCTTTAGTAACAGTTTCTGTCTTAACATTGTTCAAAAGAGGCTATTTAGATTTTCTTGCGTTAGTTTTGGTCATTTGTTTTATAACTCTAGCGTAACTATTTCCTTTTTTATAAAGGCAAGCACCTACCAATGCTTTCTTAGGTAGTGAGAGCAGTTCATTTACTTATACCCAAACTTACTCTAGGAAGACAACATCAGGTTAATAAGCCTGCAGAGATACTGAGTTCTTTACTTATACCCAAGCCTGCTCTAGGAAGACATCAGGTTAGGAAGCCTGCAGAGATACTGAGTTCTTTACTAAGAACTATACTTGATAGGATTGTGATGCCTTTCATTCTAAGTGCATATAATTGTAGTTAGGCCTGGTTCACTAGAACAAGTGTCACTGTGGTTCACAAGTGTCATGATGTTCTAGTAGTGTGTAATGTGTTTATCTTTTGAGCTACCCTTTTTGTCATTCCATCATACACAGAAGCCTGAACTTTTTAGATGATGTAGGGAATGATTTTGTCCATTGCAGCATATGTAGACAAGTATTTTTTATATATTTAAGAATTTCATCAATTCACTATTAAATGTTCAATTTATAAAACCACTGTTAAGTTTTCTAGGAACACATATTTAACTTAACCTAAGTTTAACCATGTAGTGTTTACCTTGAATCAGTGAGTCCCCTCACCATTGTACTCACTTCCAATAGTAGGATTATCAAAAAACACATTCTTTTCAAAATTTTTTATAAATTAAATTTTTTTTTCTTATTTTCACTCCATTCTGGAGCTGAGAAAAAAATATTCTTAAAATATGAAGGGTAAAAATTTCCATTTGCTTTTCTCCTCCAGTATTCATAGTGTCCTCAGGTATCGGAATGCAAATGGATGAACAAGTATAGCTTTCAATAAACTGATATGCTCCCACCTCCATTTTGCTTCCTACAATTGTTTATTTGTGCTCTGCACTGCCCTATTCCAGAGCATGTACTAACTTTTGCAGGTTACTTCAAGGGAAATTAAAATGGGGCCAAAGAAAAGTAAAAGCATGAGTGGATACAAAATAGAGCCAAAAAAGAAATGTAAAAATGCATACCATAATGCCAGCACCCTTGTTACTAATGGTTCACAAAGACCACCATAAGGTTTGTAGCAGCCAGCTTTAAAAAGAAAGAATGTAAAACTCTCTCAGCTTCCTTCAATCAGAAAACCCCAGTTGTTCAGGTGAATTGCAACTGTTCTTGGCCTTAAGATCAGACAGACTTTTATCCTAAAGACCTTCGTAAAGAGGATATAACGTTAAGTTTCATTCATTTCACAGTAGGCATTCAAATAAATGTTGAATGAATTATAGTACCTTCAATATAAATTGGTGGTATTGCATGAAAATGTGTTTTAGCAAAAGCAGTTTTGCCAAAATTGAAGGTGCACAGTAGGCAACAGGATGTTATGGTTTAGATAACCAGCTTATTGCTAAGTGTGATCTAAGGTTATATTTTGGGATATCTGGAGAAGTGAACGGGCTGTTAATTCTTAAACTGATTATTCTTGAATGTTGATCTGTTAATAAATATTGGTAGCAGACCAGGCACAGTGGCTCACGCCTGTAATCCCAGCACTTTTGGAGGCCAAGGTGGGAGGATCATGTGAGATCTGGAGTTCAAGACCAGCCTGGCCAACATGGTGAAACTCTATCTGTACCCAAAATACAAAAATTAGCCAGACGTGTTGGTGCATGCCTGTAATCCCAGCTACTCAGGAGGCTGAGGCAGGAGAATCGCTTGAACTGGGAGGCAAAGGTTGCAGTGAGCCGAGATTGCACCACTGCACTCCAACCTGGGCCACAAACTGAGTGAGACTGCATCTCACACAAAAAAAATTACACACACACACGCACACACACACACGCACGCACGCAGCAGCCCAGAAATGTACTCTGTTGCCAGCTAAATACAGACACACACACACATACACGCACACGCGCGCACACACACACACACACACACACACACAGCAGCCCAGAAATGTACTCTGTTGCCAGCTAAATACAGACCTAGTTGTCTTAACAGCACTCATGATCAGAACCAAGGAACCTAACAATACCTAAATAGAAGCCCATGTTTCCCCTTGTCCTGAGGCAGGCAGTAGAAGTTCCCAAGGGCAGGCCTAGAATCTTCCTCAGAAAATCCTTTTTAATCCGTAGCTGATTACCTAAAGTTCTGTTCTTTGCAACTGAATTCTACCCTGAAACAAATTTACATCAAATACAACCAGATCTCTACCTCAGCCACACTAAAACCTTATTAAGGCACTCACAGAATATTAACCTACTTCTTGATAAAGTGTCTGTAATAAACTTCATGTGAAATGTACATCAAAGTGACCAAAACACCAAACTGGAATTTATACTTACACCCAATTGAAAGTTGAAGCATGTTGATGAGTTGTCATTCTATCTGACACTAATTAGCTGACAGGGTCAGTGGCCATCTGGACCTTACCCAGTTCAAGGCTAAACCATATCATTCACCTGTAAGGGTTCCTGGTCTTAATATTTCTCTGTAGTAAGATAGCATATGTGCAGCTCATCTAAAAATGATACCAGATCAAGTTTACTTGGGGAGAAATAGGTTTTTTGGTTTGTTTTTATGGAAAAAGCATATGTACTGATGTGGAAAGATGTAGCGCGTCAAGCAGTGAGCCCATTAGTTGTGTAACAGGGCCAAGGGAAAACTTCCTATGTGCCCTCTGAATCCTTGCTGAAAAATCAACTGACAAATAGCAGATTAATAGAAGAGGCACACAGATTTGTTAATGTGCACAAAAGTCTTACAAAATATAAGATCTCAAAACAAAAAAAATGGCCAGATGGCTGATGGTTTTTTACCACGTTGAGGTTACAGAAAGAATGAGGGCTTGGAGTGTGGCAAGACAGATTATGGTGGTAAATCAGGTTATGGTGGTGAGACAGGTTATGGGAGAGAGAAGAGGAGGCCCAGCTAGCACAGGTGGTCCTGTCATGTAGATGAAACCTCACAGGTCACAGCCCTGAGAGAATAGATGGAATATGTTTCTTTCTGACCTTCTAAGGTGTCAGACTCTCAATTAATCTTTCCTATGTCTGGACAAGGTAGGGCCTCAGATAAATGCCTCAGCCGCATCAGTGTATGTTTTCTCTACAGATGCAAATCTGCCCCACACAGCTTCTCTCAGCTATTCTTGTATTTCCAGCCCTTGTGAAAGCCATCTGAAATATGTCAAAGAAGTATATTTTTGGGTGAAATATTTTTGTTTCCTTCATAATTTTGCCAGGGCAGCAGGCATAAGTTGGGATTTGTGGTCACCCCACTCATGGAGTTTTTCTATGAATCAAAAGAAACCTTGCCTGTAAAGCACCTAACATAGTGCCTGATGGTATGAGCTCAATCAAGCTCAACTATTATCACTTTAACCCTCTGGACTGTCAGCTGCTGAGTCCGAGACTGTCTCTTCCTCCCCAGATTCTTAGTCTGTCTTTCTTAGTGTAGGTTCTATATAAGTATCAATAATTGGACATTTGTTTACCTCTTACACCTTGACCCATAACTACTTCCTGTTGAGTCATAGTTGATGAAAAGACCAAAAAAAAGCATATAATATGCTATAATTTAGATGGATTTTTTTCTGTGATGGTAAATGGTTGTCTCTGATGAAAAAGCCATAGCTCAAGTCCTGCTGATCATTTAATCATTGGTTTCTTTTTTTTGTTTTGTTTTTTGTTTTTTGTTTTGAGACCAAGTTTCGTTCTTTTGCCCAGGCTGGAGTGAAGTGGTGTGATCTCAGCTTACTGCAACCTCCACCTCCCAGGTTCAAGCAGTTCTCTTGCCTCAGCCTCCTGAGTAGCTGGGATTACAGGTGTGCGCCACCAGGCCCAGCTAACTTTTGTATTTTTAGTAGAGACAGGGTTTCGCCATGTTGGCCAGGCTGGTCTCGAACTTCTAACCTCAGGTGATCCACCAACCTCAGCCTTCTAAAGTGCTAGGATTACAGGCATGAGCCACCACACCTAACGTAAACATTGATTTCAGTACCTAGACTTGCAAATATCCAGGATACAATTTGGATGGAGTGTATATTTATAACATTATATTAACATCATATTATATGTTACTGTATAGCAATAACAAGATTGTGAAGGCAGGTCAGGATGGAAGAGAATGAGGAGTAGTCTTCTATGAAGATGTAACAAACTGTTCTAGGTCCAGCCTAGCAATCTGATGTCTATGCACTTATTAAATTACCAAATAAGCTAAGTTAAAGGTCTGTAATTGAAAATAGTCCTGGATAGCTCTGGAAGCAGAGTCTTCTGCAAAGACTTTATTTAAATAGCTTAAGTTTGCTGTCAGCTGTGCAGTGTGAGTAACATTACCAGACCCTAGTCATAGTGGCATGGGATCTGCTGAACCCAGGCCCTTTAATCTTGTTTTATAAAACTGGAAGATATGAATCTTCCCAGCTTGAGCTAATAGGTAAGGTCCTACCAATTCATTTAGCCCCATTTCTGTTTTGTGCAGTGGTGACCGATGGTCTGCTTCTAACAACCAAACAAGGCTTGATTTTAGCTAAGCTTATTTGAGGCAGCAAGAAATTCAAGGTTTTCTGATTACACAGAGAACTAAGAAGAATGCTTGCTCTTCCTACCACTCCTCCACCCTCCCCCACCATCTGATAGTACCTCATTCCTGCCTAAGGCTTTCCTACCCCTGCTACAGTTCTTGTCAGTTAGATGCTAAAAAAATGGACCAGCTAAAACTGGTTTGAAGTTGACCACTACTTTCTGCTGCAGAAGGTCCCCAACTTACCAATGGTTTGACTTAATGATGGTTTGACTTAAGATTTTTCCACGTTATGATGGTACAAAGGCAGTATGATTTCAGTAGAAACTGTACTTCAAGTACACATACAACCATTCTGTTTTTCACTCTCAGTGTACAGTATTCAGTAAGTAACTGGAAATATTCAGTACTATATTACAAAACAGGCCTTTGTGTTAGATGATTTTGCCCAACTGTACGCTAATGTATGTGTTCTGAGCACATTTAAGGTAGGCTGGGCTGAACTATGATGTTCAGTAGGTTAGATGTATGAATATTAAATGCATTTTGAACTCGAGATTTTCAGCTTGCCTGGGTTCATTGGGATATAACCCCATCGTAAGTCAGGGAGCAGCTGTATTGGAAAAAACGGGGAAATCTTGCCTTAAAACATCCAGGATGGAGTTATAAATAGTTCTCAATTAATAACAAATTGAAATAGAGTATATATAACCCTTCATCCTGTCCCGCGGGGGGTTCTCAGCACCTATTCTCACTCATCCAGTCTCATGGGAGAGGCTCTGTAGCAGCTGTGCCTAGGGTTAAACCAAAGAGATGACTGGCAACCTTCCAATCCAGAATAGTGATATAATGCCAACAGAAAAAGTAAGAGAAGCTGGCAGTCTGTATAGCCCCAAGAGTAGAGATGTAGATAAAAATTCCTGCAAATTTAACCTGCTGTCACCAGATTCTGTGAAACAGAACATAACAAGTATAGTTATTGTTACTCCATTCATAAGTGAATTTGAAAAACTCAGTTTAAATTAATACATTCTTTCCAAAGCATGCCCACAGGGAAGGAGCAGTCTTCACGTTCCATTGACTGCAGAGACTGCAGAGACGTTCCCATTAAATGCATCACCAATCCTAGAGTTTAGGTCCCTGCACATTGTTAGCTCTGCTGTGCGAAAACATGAATTAAAGCTTAAAAGATCATAGAAGTGAAACCATGTACTAGAAACTACCACAGGTGCCTTGGCAGGGGAAATATATGCAAAATATTACATCTAGTTTGTTGTGGAACTAATTAAAATCAATAGGAAAAAGTTTTTCAGGAGCCAGTTGCCATAGCGATTCCTCTAAGGGTGACTGAGGTATGAGCAGTAAGTGTATGTTTTAATCTCTGCTAATGTGTCTTCCTCTGATGACTGGAGAAGTATAATGTCTCAAATACTATATATGAATCATCTAAAATCCAAGGCTTTTTAAAAATAAAAAAACCCAAAGGAAAGCCAACATGTCAGACCCCTGACCATATTTCAGAAGGAGTCTTAACCATGTTTCAGGGAGTCCACCACATCTAAAAGTCATCGTGTTTTGGTCCTGCTGGGGAACTGTCACCCACTGGGGCTGCCCTCCAGTGGAACAGTTTGTTAAACAGTTCGTTGGCCAAATTTATATGAGAACAGGGTGACATGTAACTAACCTAGTCCCTACTCCATAGATTATCCTACCCAGACCTCCCATTGTAATTGAGGCTTCCTCAGTACCAGTAACAGATAAGAGAGTTTTAGACAGTGCCTGAAAGTACAGGAAACAAGAGTGGCAGCTAGAGTCAGGCTGTTAGTAGAGGGGCAAGTCTTTCGAATCCAGCAAGAAGTTTTGAGTCATAGACGTGGGAAACTACAAAGTTAAGAGCATGATCAGTGTGACCTGAGCCCAATCGTTTGGTTAAGTTTCTTCCAGGAAGAATTATGACCTACCTCTTCCTTCTAGGATCCTCTCCTTTCCTAAAGAAAGGGATAAAATTCATCAATGTTTCGTACCCCCAGGGACTTTTAAAGACATGAACAAATTTTAAAAGGCCTTTTCCTTCACTTAAAAATCTGCCCAGTTCAGGACCTATTTAAAAGAACTACCTAGAGCCACTTGTACTTCCAGCCAAGATAGAGGAACAGAGACTGAATTACCATCCCACCTGAAGCAACTTTAAAAACAATAAAAAACATGTAAACCTCATGACACAGCAGTTTTCAAGATATTTTTCATCAGACAGCAAAGGACAGTATTCCTGAGAGCTGAGGAATAGTTTTCCCATCATACTGTCTTAAGATAGTTTCCAGTCATGGTGCAGAGAGAAAGATTTCCTAAGTTGAAGAGAGGGAACTGAGAGTCCAAGAGATGGCTAGAGGCAGCTAGAGGTAATAGAACAGAGTACAAAAGAAAAGTGAGCTGCAAAATGAGAAAACACAGAGATCTACACAGACTCCTTGAACATTCATCACAGTTTTTTTGTTTGTTGTTTGTTTGTTTGTTTTGAGTTGGAGTCTCACTGTGTCACCCAGGCTGGAGTGCAGTGGCACAATCTTGCCTCACTGCAACCTCCGCCTCCCAGGTTCAAGCAGTTCTCCTGCCTCAGCCTCCCGAGTAGCTAGGATTACAGGTACCCACCATCACGCCTGGCTAATTTTTGTATTTTTAGTAGAGACAGGGTTTTACCATGTTGGCCAGGCTGGTCTCGAACTCCTGACCTCGTGATTTGCCCGCCTCGGCCTCTCAAAGTGCTGGGATTACAGGCATGAACCACTGCACTCAGCCTCATCACAGTATTAATTAGTATATGCATATGTGGAAATGACCTAAGGTGGAGGAAAGAATAATGTGAAAGGATTAGAAGGGAGAGTACCTGTTTCCAGAAGCCTGATTGGAAAAACTTACAATTCATTTGGCATTGGGTAGAGTACTGAGATCTTGCCTCAGTGATAGAGAATAATTACCCTAGACTGAGCACTGCTTCAGACCCACCTAACAAATCATGGAAACAAAAATCAATTAAAGCCAGGTATCTAACAGCATCCCTGATCAAAGCTCAAAATTAATAGGAGTAAAAAATATTTAGATAAGGTGAAATTCACAATGCCTAGCATGCATGCAGAGATGATCAGACAGGCAAAAAAGAAGGAAAACATGACCCAGGATAAGGAAAATAATCCGTCAATCAAAACTGACCCAGAACTGACACAGATGTTAGCATAACATCAAAACAGATATACTGGTATTCCATATATACAAAAAGTTAGATACATGGAGGTTATTTTTATTTTATTTTTTGAGACAGAGTTGCTCTGTCATCCAGGCTGGAGTGCAGTGGCGTGATCTCACTGCAACCTCCACCTCCTGGGTTCAAGCGATTCTCCGGCCTCCCAAGTAGCTGGGACTACAGGTGCGTGCCACCACGCCTGGCTAATTTTTGTATTTTCACTAGAGATGGGGTTTCACCATGTTGGCCAGGCTGGTTTCGAACTCCTGGCCTTGAGAGATCCACCCACCTCAGCCTCCCAAAGTGCTGGGATTACAGTCATGAACCACTGCGCCTGGCCAATACGTGGAAATTATAAAGAAGAACCAAATCAAACTTTCAGAAATCAAGACAACAATGTCTGAGATGAAAAATACACTGGATGGGAATAACAGCAATTAGACATTGCAGAAGAAAAGATTAGTGAACTTGAAGGCACAGCAGTAGAAATTATCCAAAATGAAGTACAGAAAAGAATAATTTTTTAAACATGAAAGGAGCATAATGGAGATATCATTGAACATTAGAGAGAAACCTCCAGTGGCCTACTATATGGGTAATTGAGTCCCTGAAGGAGGAGAAGAAAGGGAGGGACAGAATAATACATGAAGAAATAATGGCCAGGTTTTTTCTAAATTTGATGATAACTATAATCTGCAGATTCAGAAAGCTTAATGAACCCCAAGCACAAAAAACATGAAGAAAACTACACCAAGATACATAATCAGTAGCTCAAAATGAGCTGTGAAAGAAAATCCTCAAGGCAGCCAGAGGGGGCAAAAAAGCGTGTTAGGTATAGAGGAGAAAAGATGAGGATGATGTCAGATTTGAAAATACAAGTGAAAAGTCAGTGTTAACAGTAGCTTTAAAGTACAGGAAGAAAAAACTCACTAAAATTCTATAGCTAAAATATCTTTTAAAAATGAAGGCAAAGTGAAGATGTTTTCTGACACACCATACACTACCTGAAAGAATTCATCACATCACCAGCCGTCTTACACTAAAAAAATGTTAAAGGAAGTCTTTTGAGCAGAGCGAAAATGGTACCAGCGGTCAATCTGTATTTACCCAAGGGAGTTAAGATCACCAGAAATGAAAATGCATCAATAAAAGTTTTTGTCTTATTTACAGCTGTGTAAAAGATAATTGACTGGAGCTGGGCACAGTGGTATGTGCCTGTAATTCCAGCTACTTGGCAGGTTGAAACAGGATTGATTGCTCAAGCCCAGATGTTTGAGACCAGCCTGGGCAACATAGTGAGACAATGAATGAATGAATGAATGAATGAAAATTGATGACATAAAAATAATATATTGTGAGGTTTATAAGATAACATGTAAGAGTTAAATGCATGGCCACAGTAGCACAAAGGTTGAGGGAAGGAAATATAAACTATTGTAAGCTGTTTATACTATACATGAATGTTACATTGTAACTGGAAGGTAGACTGTGTCAAAGATGTATACTATAAACTCTACAGCAGCCACTAAAATTAAAAAGCAAAGAGTTACAGCTCATAGGACAACAAAGGAGATCAAATTGGATCATAAAAAATACTATATTAATCCAAACGAAGTCAGGTTAAGGGGAAATAAGACAAGTAGGAAACAAATAGTCTCAAACTATTTTGAGGTTTTAAAATGATAGTCTCAAACCTAATTGTATCACTAATCACATTCAATGAAATTGGTCTACACACCTCTTTAAAACAGCAGTTGTCCAGGTGTGGTGGCTCACACCTCTAATCCCAGCACTTTGGGAGGCCAAGGCAGGCGAATCATGAGGTCAGGAGTTCAAGACCAGCCTGGCGAACATAGTGAGACCCCGTCTCTACTAAAAATATAAAAATTAGTGGGTTATGGTGGCATGCGCCTGTAGTCCCAGCTACTTGGGAGGCTGAGGCAGGAGAATTGCTTGAACCCGGGAGGCGGAGCTTGCAGTGAGCCAAGACCATGCCATTGCACTCCAGCCTGGGTGACAGAGTGAGACTCTGTCTAAAAAAAGTAAAAATAAGTAAAACAGCAGTTGTGAGATTGAATAAAAAAGCAAGACCCAAATATATGCTGCTTACAAGAAGCACACTATAAATATAAAGCCAAAAAAGGTTAATCCCTGTTGTCTAGTGGTTAAAATTTAAAAAAAAAATTTTTTTTTAAGTAAAAGGTTGGGAAAAGATACACACTGCTTATACTCATCTACAGAAAGCTGGAATGGCTGTATTAATATAAGACAAAGCAGCTTTCAGAGTAAAGAATACTGCCACAGACAAAAAGGTTATTTGGTAATGACAAAAGGGTCAATTAAGAAAGAGAATATAACAATCATAAATGTTTATGTATCTAATAAAAGATCTTCAAAATACATGAAGCAAAAACTGAGAGAACTCCAAGGAGAAATCCACAAATATAGCTGAAGATTTCGGTACCACTCTCAATAATTGATAGAATAAGTGGGCAGAAAATCAAAGATACAGTGGATTTCAACAATACTCTTAATCAATTTGACCTAATTGGCATTTATAGAACATTTCATCCAACAACAGAACACATGCTGTTCTCAAGTGTATGTGGAATATTTACTAATACAGACCATATATGGGGACTTGAAACAAATGTCAATACATGTAAAAGGATTCAAGTATGAAATCTGATCTGCATTAGCCCAGGCTGCCATGAAATACCCATAGACTGGGGCTTAAACAACAAATGTGTTTTTTCAGAGTTCTGGAGATTGGAATTCTTAGGTCAGGGTGTCAACGTGATTAGATTCTGTTTTCCAGAGTATCTCCACCAGTTCACGTTCCCACTAGTAGTGTATGAAGGTTCCAGTTTTACATCCTTGTGTCCTTGCCAACAGTTAGTTATCTGACTTTTTTACTATAGCCATCTTGCTATGTGGGAAGTGGTTTCTCATGGTAGTTTTTTTGTTTTGTTTTGTTTTGTTTTCAGGAGACAGTGTCTCACTTTGTTGCTCAGGCTGGAGTGCAGTGCCGCCATCAGCCTTCACCTCCTGGGCTCGAGTGATCTCCTACCTCAGCATCCTGAGTAGCTGAGACTGTAGGCACATGCCACCACACCCAGCTAATTCTTTTATTTTTTATAGAGAGAAGGTCTCACTGTGTTGCCCACAGGGGTCTCAAGTGATCCTCTTCTTGCCTCAGCCGCAAAGTGCTGGGATTCCAGGCATGATGAGCACACTGCTCCCAGCCAGTTTCTCATGGTTTTGATTTGTATTTCCCTGATGACTGACGGTGTTGAACATCTTTTCATGGCCTCATTGGCTATTTGTGTGTCTTCTTTGAAGAAATGTCTCTTCAGATCCTTTGTTCATTTTAAAATCAGGTTGTCCTTCTTATTATTGAGGTGTAAGAGTTCTTTATATATCCTAGACACAAGTCCCTTATCAGATATATGATTTGCAAAGATTTTCTCCCATCCTATGGGTTGTCTTTTGACTTTTTTGATAGTATCCTTTGAAGCACATAAGTTTTTAAGTTTTTCTCTGTTTTTTACTCGTGTTTTTGGCATCATATCTAAGAATCCACTCCAAATCCAAGGTCACAAAGCTTGACCATGTGTTTTTATCTAAAAGTTGTGTAGTTTTAGAAGTCAGTTCCTCTGTCCTACCAGCCACATTTCAGTGAGCACATAATGTGGCTAATGTCCACAGCACTTGTCAGTGCAGATAAAGACCATCATAACAGAAAGTTCTTTTGGACAAACAAACACAACCCCTCCCCCGCCTTTTTTTTGAGACAGAGTCTCCCTCTGTCGCCAGGCTAGAGTGCAGTGGCACAATCTCGGCTCACTGCAACCTCTGCCTTCCAGGGTCCAGCAATTCTGCCTCAGCCTCCCAAGTAGCTGGAACTACAGGCGTGCACCACCATGCCCAGCTAATTTATGTATTTTTAGTAGAGACAGGGTTTCACCATGTTGGCCAGGATGGTCTCTATCTTCTGAACTTGTGATCCACCCACCTCAGGCTCCCAAAGTGGTGGGATTAGAGGCATGAGCCACTGCGCCCGGCCCACAAACCCCTTCTTTACAGGAAAACACTAGTGGAAAATTAGCTAAGGACTTGGATAGATAGTTCACAAAAAAAAGAAATAAATGAGCAAGCTTTTGTACACAACATTGTTCACTGGTTAAGGAACAATGTGACATGCCATTTTTAGTTCCCCAGATTGACAGTGACTACTTCCTTCAGGTCTCGACTCTGAAGTCATTGTCACTGAGGCCTTCCTGTCCATCCTGTCTAAAATTTCAAACCCTAAGTCCTGCATTTCCTACTTTTCCTCCTTAGCACCTGCCATTAACACACTATGTATTGAACTTATTTTTCTGGTCTATTATGTCTCCCCCCTTGAATATAAGATCCAGTCATGTGTTTGCTATTTATTGTCCCTCCAGTACCTAGAACAGCTCAAATTTGTTTTGTTGTTGAATTGCAGCTGACAGGGTATAGGGAAATGAGGGCTCTCATACGCTGATGAGAGAGTAAATTGATGCAGCCTTTTTGCAGACAGTTGTGTGGTATGTAAAAGTCTCAAAATGTGCTTGCCCTTTGACATTTCTCCTTCTAGGTTTTTATCATAAGTAAGTAGTTAAGGATATTATATGCTCAGAGATAGGAGTGGAAGGTTCAGCTGCCTTGGAATGCTTTCATCTGCAGTCAGGAAAACTCTTGAACTGACACATTGGAAGGACTGAAGATTGTTTTTTAAAATGTGTCAAGAGCTATTTTTCAGAGTTGTTCAAAAGAGACCTTCTTTTCTTTCCTAATTCCTTGGCATTTAAAAATATTGTCATATTATGACTTTTGTGACCTGCTTCTTTTGTAAGCAAAACCAACTTAACTACAAAATTTTTTTCCACAGGTCCCTTAATATGGACTTTGAAAATCAAGATAAGGAGAAAGACAGTAATAGTTCTTCTGGGTCTTTCAATGGCAACAGCACCAATAATAGTAAGATATTTTATGTCAATTAACTTCTGTGCATGTAGTTTTCTTAATTTGGCTATTTCTGTACCTCCAGTTAATAATTTACTGGGTTTAAGGATTTATGATTGGTATAAAAAAATCATCGAATTATACTTAAAATGAGTGAATTTTATGGTATGTAATTGTACCTCAATAGTATTAATAAAAATGTTTGATGTTTATTATGGAAAGATTTGAATTTGAAGTGACTTGATTTGATAATATTAATACATTTATATTGAGACTGAGATCTGCCATGTACTCGACATTCTGTTAGATCTCTTGAAAGATGCAGAAGTATAAGAGAAATTATTGCCAATATGTTTTTTAGAAAGTGCCAAGATATCCAGGCACAGTGTTTCACGCCTGTAATCCCAGCACTTTGGGAGGCCAAGGCAGGCGGATCACTTGAGGTTGGGAGTTCAAGATCAGCCTGACCAACATGAAGAAACCTCGTCTCAAAAATACAAAATCAGCCGGGTGTGGTGGCGCATGCCTCTAATTCCAGCTACTTCTGAGGCTGAGGCAGGAGAATTGCTTGAATCCGGGAGGCGGAGGTTGCAGTGAGTCGACATCGTGCCATTGCACTCCAGCATGGGCAACAAGAGCGAAACTCCATCTCAAAAAAAAAAAAGTGCCAAGATAGAGATGGCAAATACCTCTTCACTTCCTATATATGGGGCAAGTACCTTTTTTCAGTGACCCTTACCATAGCCTCAGAATCCCCCACATACAGCTGTTATCAGAGGAAGCTCTACAGATGAAATTATTTTGACATCCATGTAGAAGGAGAATAAAGAGATGGGCAAGTCAGGTGAGCAGCAACGGGTCAGATAAGGTTTCTTTACAACAGAAGGTGGGTTTGACTTAGTGAATGTGGATAGGTGGAGAAGTCGTCTTTTCAGGTTAGGGGAGCATATAATAACAGGCACAGAGATCACGACCCGTAGGACAGGGTAAGGGCGCCACCTAAGAGAGAGGAAATGCTAGAGATCTAATAAAAAGGTAGATCAAATATTGATTGGAGGACCATGGATGTTAAATTGAAAAGAGATCATTTATTATGTATCTTAGTTTCTGTAGTTACTATAGTGCACTGTCAACCAAGTTGTATTTGCCCAGTTTTCACCGGGCACAGGCCGAGTCACATGTGTTTCATTGTCCCTGGCAGTGCCAAAGTGGGCATGATAAAGATGGTAAGTAGAATCATTTAAATATAATGAGTCTTTTCTTAAATTTATGACATGGATCCTTGTATGATATAAAATTCCATACCAGTAGTTATTACCAGTGCTAGGAACCACATAAAACCCGGTGCAAAATCTGATTTTTAGATTAAATTATTACATAGCAGCTTACCTTCTATGAACATGTTAAGCCAAATCACTTTATACTCCTGAAACTCTTTTTAAAAGTCCCGTATTATATAGCACATATGCAAGTGATGTTCTTAAACCAGATTATAAATCTGCTGTACGTTGCATCACAGAAAATCTACCTGTATTATTACGTCTAAGTTTAATCCCAAAAACAAGAAGTGGTTGTATCAGTCTACACTGGAAAGAAGTTACGGGGTAATATAGCTCCTTTTTTTTTTTTTTTTAAGATGGAGTCTTGCTCTGTCATTCAGGCTGGAGTGCAACGACGCAATCTCAGCTCACTGCAACCTCTGCCACCTGAGTTCAAGCAATTCTCCAGCCTCAGCCCCCGAGTAGCTGGGATTACAGGCGCCTGCCACCATGCCTGGCTAATTTTTGTATTTTTAGTAGAGATGGGGTTTCGCAGTGTTAGCCAGGCTGGTCTTGAACTCCTGATCTCAAATGATCCGCCTACCTTGGCCTCCTAACGTGCACCCAGCCTAAATGGTCTTTTTCTTAACTCTGCCAGCTATGTTGTATTAAATTATCCTTGACAACATTTCTTCAGTGCCTGCTCTGAGCAGTGGATACCAATGGGATAAGGACAGATTACCATAGAATGCAAAATTCACTTCCTCAAAGAAGAACATAATGAAGAAGCCATTACAAAGATGGCCGACCAGTACTTGATTATGGAATATAATATTATTACAGATCGAAAGGATGGCATGGAAAACAGGCTGCATTTATCAAGCATCAAATAAATAATAGAAAGATGGACAGAGAAACAGAGAGTTTGTAGTTGCTAAGGGGATGGAAGTCCTGAATGATTAACAGTGTAGAACAATTGGGGAGAAGGTTTTAAGAAAAAGAAAGTATAAATTTACTGTTAAGATTTTTGTCAAGAGTGTTTCAGACTGATAGAAGGAGACAGTAATGAGATAGATGTTTTTAAAAGACTGTAGCTGCCAACTCCCAAAATAATAAGAAACAAGGAATTTGTAGAGACAGGAGAGTAGGAAAAGTTGTAGGTGTAGCCAGCATCATTGGTGGGGTATAGGGGTGAAGGGTTACTCTATGATTACATGCTTTGAATATGTCAGAAATGATTCTACTGTCCTTAATTATAATAGGAGCTAGAAGAAGGAGAAGCATTAAGTGAGACTCGACAGAGGGTTAGATGGGCCATGTGACTCATGCCCCAAAAAAACAGAACTTAAAAATGGAGAAATCTCTTTGTAATTGAATGTTTCTCCCTGCAGGGTGCCCTAGGTTATTTGACCAAAAGACTGGGTAATTATTACTTCGGATTATAATAATGTTCCACCTATCTGGGCAACTCGAAACACATGGAAGTAAGACAAAAAGTTGATCAGGGCTGCCAGGAACTATGGCACTCAACTCATTAGAAAGCAGAAAAGTAAAAGTGAAAAAGTGAAGACAGTAATGAAAGAACACTACGTGCCCACCACCAGAATAGCTAAAATTAAAAACCTTGACTATTCCCAGTGTCGATGAGGATGCACAGCAACAACAAAGAACCCTCTCGCGTTATTGGAGAGCATGCGTTAGTATGGTCACTTTGGAAGGCAGTTTGATGTTACCTACTAAAGGTGACAATGTAAACACTCTTGGAACCCGCAGTGTCACTCCTAGTTATATATGCAACAAATACAATCACATGTGCGTCAAGTCATGTGCAAGAGTGCCTAGAGCAGCATTATTTGTAATAACCAAAAAATTGGAAACAATCCAAATGTCAGCCATAGAATGGATAAATAAATTTTACTGTATTCATACAGTGAAAACAAGTGAACTTCTATAGCTACATAAAACAGCATGGATGATTCTCACAAATAACATTGAGTGAAAGAAGCCAGACACAAAAAATTAACTACATAACTCAGTGTATATAAAATTTAGGAAACAAGCAAAATAGTATTTAAGGAATTGCATGCTTGGGTGGAAAACATGTGTCATAATTCAGGATAGCAGTTCCCTTCAGGAGAATGAGAGAGAGAGAGAGAGAGAGAGAGAGAGAGAGAGTAGTGATTGAGAGGGACACAAAGGAAGATTTCTAGGGTTTGTTTCCTTTCTTGAATTATATTAAATATGTAATAATTCACTGAACTCTACATTTTTGTGCTTTTCTGTGTGTGATGCTTCACAATAAAAAAGGTTAGAAAGAAAGTGACAGGAATGGGGGTGGAGGGCAGGAGTTCCCTCCAGGTCCTCTGTTTTCCCCTGACCTTGTTCTGACTTCTGTATCTGCCCCCAAGAAGCCAATATAGAAACTTATTTTCCAGTGGCACATCATTTAAGTAGTATTAAGTGTAATTTTAAAAAGAAGCCATGAACACCCCTGCCCAATTATCTGACATCTTCAAGTCTTTTACTAAACTGCAGTTATAATTTATTTGAGTTATAGAGATTGATGGAGATTTATAGTTGGGATTCTCATCTTTAGTAGAGATACACATTTTAATCTCCCTGCTTAGATTGTAAACTTCATGAGATCTGGAAATGACTTTCTTTTAATCCCTCCTGCTGCTTACTATATATATAATAAGTGTTCAGCAAATAGTCAAAAGCATCCTTCTTACAGGGAGGTGCAAAGTCAGTAATTTTCTTAACAGTTACTGGTTTATTGCTCAGTGTCTATTCCATACCAGACATGCATTTAGCCTATAGCCATGTTCATTGAATGTTAAAAATAATGTTACTGTACAAAATTTTTAATTCCATTACCAAGCCTATTTCCTATGTTGATTTTTGCCTTAAAGATAATGCAGCTGCACTTGCGTATGTCCTCCCAATTGTGGCTACTCTGTTTTTGCTTTGCTCAATTTTGCTTTGTTTTTAGGTCACTGGAGTTTGGCTAAAATTTCTAATTAATTACCTCCTTCCCCTTCAAGACCTTTATCTCCAGAACTTTAGGAGATGCAGTACTGAAGTCATGGACATTGTTTTAGGTAGCATATTGTCAGGAACTAAAGGCACTTTGCTTGCCCTGTGACATTGCCTCCTGGTTCAAAAATCTGTGGTTTAAAAAAAAAAAAAATCTGCATTCTAATATTCCAGAAAGGTCCTTTGTATTCAATTTTGCATTTAATTGCAGACTGAACTTTTAAAATTTAGCTTTATTATAAACAAATGCATCTCTTAGATACCTCACCACTGCAGGCTTTATTGTAGCTAGTCATTTAATTTTCTGATCATACTTTGAACCAGTATGATCTGTAGACTGTACGATGCTTTGTTGCTATGATAAACAGTTATTTATTTGAGAAACCATTATTTTATGTAGTGAAAGGCACTGAAAGTCTGTATCTTCCTCTAGCAGTTCTTTGAACTACTGTAGAGCACTTACATTTAAAAACTATTTAGGTAAAATGTAGTTAGAGATTTCATAGAGTTTTGTCTAATGGATACACTTCCCAAAGTGATCCATGGGCCAAACTGGATGGATTTGACTAGAGTGAGGACAGACTGCTTCCAAGATAATTTGTGTTTGTCATGGCACATAGTTGACTTTTCCTAAATTGAACTGCCCTATTCCTAAGTGAATTACTTCACTCATCTACCTAGTCCCTGAAAAGCAATTTTGTTTTATAGATATAGTTAATCAAAAACCCTAAATAGCTCTTTTGGGGACAGGCAAATTTAAATACCTAAGAGAAATTTTGTTGATCATTGCAACCCTTTGTGTCTTGCTATGTTTATCCTGGTTACATATTTTATTTGTAGCCTTAATATAATGAAGAGACTTTTTTTTTTTTTTTTGCCTTTGACTCCTGAGCTCAAGTGAGCCTCCCACTTCAGCCTCCAAGTAGCTGGAACTACAGGCTCAAGATATCATGCCTAATTTTTTTTTTTTTTTTTTTTTTAATTTTCTGTAGAGATAGGGTCTCCTTATTTTGACCAGGCTGGTCTTGAACTCCTGGCCTCAAGTGATCCTCCTGCCTTAGCCTCTCAAAGTACTGGGATTACAGGCATGAGCCATTGCACCCAGCCTTTTTCTTCTATTATTTCATTATTATAAATCATATGAAGATTTCTTTGATTCCTTTTGTGTACTTTTCTTTATTAATGGTTCTCAATTCTAGATGCAAAATACAGTTTTGTGAGGAGTTTTTAGCTGGGCCTAACCCCTATGATTTCATTTAATTTGTCTGGGTTTGGACTTTTTTTTTTTTTTTTTTTTTCCTGGAGACGGAGTCTCGCTCTGTCATCCAGGCTGGAGTGCAGTGGCACGATCTCGGCTCACTGCAAGCTCCGCCTCCCAGGTTCACGCCATTCTCCCACCTCAGCCTCCCAAGTAGCTGGGACTACAGGCACCCACCACCACGCCCAGCTAATTTTTTGTATTTTTAGTAGAGACAGGGTTTCACCATTCACAGGATGGTCTTAATCTCCTGACCCCGTGATCTGCCTGCCTCGGGCCTCCCAAAGTGCTAGGATTACAGGCATGAGCCATCGCGCCCGGCCTGTAATTTTTTAAAAACTAATGGGAAGCCAAGAATTTGAGAACCCCTTTGCTAAATCCTACTCTAGCCCAAGAGATTATTTTCCCCCATTCATCTCCTATTCTGGTACCTTAAAATGTTCCCATAAATTTTTTTTTTTTTTTTTTTGTAAATATTGAATAGATAGATACGGGGGTCTCACTGTGTTGTCCAGGCTGGTCTTGAACTCCTGGTCCCAAGCCATCCTTCCACTTCAGCCTCCCAAAATCCTGGGATTACAGGCTTAAGCTACCACATCTGGCCAAATAAAATTTTTCTCATTTGCTGTTTTCAGCTATGGCTTGTTGTCCTCCTCTTCCTCTCCCCCTGTCAGCCAAGTGAGTTCTCAACTATTAGCAACAATTGGAAAGCGTGAAAATGAGTACATTAAACCCACAGGTGATGAGAAGTCCTTTTAGTCAATGGGTTTAAACCACTTCTTTTACCAAACCTATGTGCAAGACCACAGATTTACTCAAATTGACTAATCTGGGTTTTTACTACCTCTTTTTTGTTCTTGGTGGTGGTTTGGATCCTGTCATCCAGATGGTTAACACCAAGAGGTAGTAGTTCACTTCAACAAATATTCTTGAGCGTCTACTGTAATGAAAGCACCATGAAGAGAACAAGGAGCTCATAATCTCATTAGGAAAGAAAGACTGGTAGGGCCTGGATAATCCATGTTTTACATATAATCCCTAGAACTGTCTGCATTTTTGCAAGTTAATGTATATGAAGTACATAGGCACAGTGCCTGTTGCATAATAAGTTATTAATCTGTCTGTTTTTCTCTTTCAGGCATCCAAACAATTGACTCTACCCAGGCTCTGTTCCTTCCGATTGGAGCATCTGTCTCTCTTTTAGTAATGTTCTTCTTCTTTGACTCAGTTCAAGTAGTTTTTACAATATGTACGGCAGGTAAATATGAGTTTCTCTGTCTAGTCTTAACATACTAAAAGGAAAATTTTTCACCTTTATCACTGTTCAAAAATTAAGATTTGTATACCATGTCATGTAAGTTTTTCTTCATAAATCTTGGCTTCATCTCTTCCCTCTCAACCGTGCCGCCCTTCCCCACCTCCTCCTTGAACCATTTCATCCACATCATCTGTTGAGACCTGCCCACACAATTTCAAAGAAAGGCTGGAGATGTGAAAATGCAGGAATTTTATCACACCAGAGCAATATTGCTCTGCTTTGGCTGTGGCGCCTTTTCTAGATTACTAGTAGTTTACCAGACGGTTGAGCTTGGCATAAAGGTCATTGTCAGCCTCTACCCACGTTCTTGCAGGTAGAAACATGGATAGCTAATCAAAGTGATTGGACTGTCAGCTCTTTGGTGTGTTTTCAAGCTAAGCATTGATGGAAATGTTAAAAAAAAAAAAAAAAAATCATCAGCAAAATGCTACAAGACTTGTTAGGAGGTCATCCCATGGCCTGCTGCTGTTTATCTTTTAGAAAACTTACCTATGCTTTCCCCTACTTCAAATCAGGTACTTTTTTTATTGAAGAGGTTTTTTGTTCAGTATTAAAGGAAGATATTTTTCTTCTCTAGTCAATTAACTGTATCCACTTGTCTAGTGTTTTGGGGAATGAAATTTCTATAAGTCATGCCATTTTTCTTCCAGTTGTTTAAAAAAATTATACCTTTTCTTTCTCTAGTTCTTGCAACGATAGCTTTTGCTTTTCTTCTCCTCCCGATGTGCCAGTATTTAACAAGACCCTGCTCACCTCAGAACAAGTAAGGAATTGGGACTTTCCTCTTAAATTATAAACTTGTATATATTTTTCTGTCATATTTGATAGCATTATTAGGAGTCTCAATTTCTGGTATTGGCTGGAGCACAGAAATGCCAGAAGACCAGGAAGTGAGACCCGGGAAGTGAGACATTTGATCTTTAAAACCAGAAGCTAGTACTTCCTTTTGTACCTTCTCATGTCAGAGGAAATACAAACAAAACTTAGGAAGTCTGAGTCATTGTAATGTGCTTCCTACTTAGATCTTTGAAAGATGAGCAGTTTTCTTTTGAAACAGTGCTTTCATTCCTTTACTGTGAGTTGATGAAATATGAGAATAGTGGTTGAACTCAAACATTCTTCTTTGCCTTTGGTCTTCGGTGGCCTGGGTATGCTACCTACTTGCATTTAATCCTAGTATTCACACTTTAACTCATTGCTGCACAGAAACAAAATTCTGTGCTAATGGAGATGCTGAACGCACTTAGGAAACCAGTCACTGGTGGCAGCTGATGTTCCCAGGAATTAGTGATAACAAAAAGATTTACCATCTTCTAAATATAGTAATACCATCTTTGGTAAATGCGTTGAATTGTTGGCATTTTCTTCATTTTGTTTTCCTCATAAGAATATAATTTCCTCCATACTTACTAGCTTTTCCAGAGGTCGATATTGTCACTTCAAACTTCTAAATGCCACTGTTGATAATTGGTCCCAAAAAGACATTTTCAGATGGTGCAGAAGTATATTCCTGTGAGTTTTCCATAGGTTTCTCAAAAAAAGGATTGAGTATTTTCGATTTCAAGCTGTCTTGGTATTGTCTGCTATTCTAATCCAGCCATCATGAACTCTGATCATGAAATACCAAAGGAGAGTTTGGTTATTGAATAAAGTGTGCCCACTGTCCAATAAGCGTTGTGTGTTTTCCAGGATTTCCTTTGGTTGCTGTGGACGTTTCACTGCTGCTGAGTTGCTGTCATTCTCTCTGTCTGTCATGCTCGTCCTCATCTGGGTTCTCACTGGCCATTGGCTTCTCATGGATGGTAAGTGACTAATTTGCGACAAATTGTAATTTTCCTTTATAGAGTTTTATAGATACTTGAGGATATTCACAGAGATGTACAGCTGTCACTACAATCAACTTTTAGAGCATTTTCACACCCACCCCCGCCAAAACCAATGAGCAGTCGTTCCCCTTACCCACTACCCCACCCCAGCCCCAGGTATCCACTAGTCTCTACTTTGTTTCTATGGATTTCTGCATTCTGGACGTTTTCCATAAATGGAATCATACATTATGTGGCCTTTTGTGTCTGACTTGTTTCACTTAGCATGTTTTCAAGGTTCATCTATGCTGTAACCTGTATTAGCACTTTTTATGGCTGAATACTGTTCCATTATATGGATACACTAATTTTATTTATTCATTTACTGATTATTTCCACTTTTTAGGCTATTATGAATGATGCCTCTTTGAATATTAATGTACAATGTGCAGACTGTGCTTTTTTTTTTTTTTTTTTTTTTTGAGACAGAGTCTTGCTCTGTTGCCCAGGCTGGAGTGCCATGGCCGGATCTCAGCTCACTGCAAGCTCCGACTCCCAGGTTCACGCCATTCTCCCGCCTCAGCCTCCCGAGTAGCTGGGACTACAGGCGCCGCCACTTCGCCCGGCTAGTTTTTTGTATTTTTTTAGTGGAGACGGGGTTTCACCGTGTTAGCCAGGATGGTCTCGATCTCCTGACCTCGTGATCCACCCGTCTCGGCCTCCCAAAGTGCTGGGATTACAGGCTTGAGCCACCGCGCCCAGCCAACGACTGTGCTTTCTTATATAAATGGAGGCTTGGCCCAGTGGCTAATGCCTGTAATCCCAGCACATTGGGAGTCTGAGGCAGGAGTATCACTTGAGACCAAGACCAGTCTGGACAACATAGCAGGATCCCATTTCTACAAAAATAAAAATCTTCTGGGCATGGTGCACCTATAGTCCCAGCTACTTGGGAGGCTGAGGTGGGAGGATCCCTTGAGCCCAGGAGTTCAAGATTACAGTGAGCTATGATCATGCTACTGCACTCCGGGCTCAGCAACAGAGTGAGACCCTGTCTCTTTAAAAAGTAACAGTAAGGGCTGGGCCCAGTGGCTCATGCCGGTATTCCCAGCACTTTGGGAGGCTGAGGCAGGTGGATCATGAGGTCAGGAGATCGAGACCATCCTGGTTAACATGATGAGACCCCGTCTCTACTAAAAATACAAAAAATTAGCCAGGCGTGGTGGCGGGTGCCTGTAGTCTCAGCTCCTTGGGAGCCTGAGGCAGGAGAATGGCATGAACCCGGGAGGCAGAGCCAAAATCGCACCACTGCACTCCAGCCTGGGTGACAGAGCGAGACTCCATCTCAAAAAAAAAAAAAAAAAGGAATAGTAAGGAAATGGGATTAGATTTAATACAATGTATCATATTATGCTCTATATATATCACGTTATATTACATATACTATATATAATCTGCGTTATGTACATGATATATACATCATACTTTTATGTAATGATATAGATATGTATTTATATCATTACATAAAAGTATATCATATCCTTTTTATTAACTCCAGAGTATTAAGGATGAATACCTAGACATGAAATTCCTGGAACAGAATTCTTGCATTTAAAAAATCTATACCTAATTATTATACTGCGTTTCAGATAGGCTATAGTAGTTATGCTCC
Organism: Theropithecus gelada; assembly: GCF_003255815.1. Taxonomy (NCBI): domain Eukaryota; kingdom Metazoa; phylum Chordata; class Mammalia; order Primates; family Cercopithecidae; genus Theropithecus; species Theropithecus gelada. The sequence continues at coordinate 79,931,677 of NC_037679.1, read as the reverse complement.
AACCTGTAGCATATGAGAATTTCTCTTCGTTGATGATAAGGATGAAATAATAATGACAGTAAGACCTCGGATGAATTAAGTGCCTTTTATGGATTAGACAGTCTGCTAGGTGTTTTACATGGATTATCTCTTTTAATCCTCAGAACAACTCTTTGAAGTAGGTACTGCTGTTTGTTCCCACTTCAAAGGAGTAAACAAAGGTTCAGAGAAGTGGCTCATCCCAGCCACAGACCCGTTATGTAGAATTCATACTTACCACCAAAGCATCTTGGAGGCTGTTTCTGAAAATCACCCATAATTTTCCTAGTCTTTCCCTTAAAACGTTTTTTTTGGGCAGGGAGTTTCGCTTTGTTGCCCAAGCTGGAGTGCAATGGTGTGATCTTGGCTCGCTGCAACCTTCGTCTCCTGGATTCAAGCGATTCTCCTGCCTCAGCCTCCCAAGTAGCTGGGATTGCAGGCACATGCTACCACGCCCAGCTATTTTTTTTTTTTTTTTTTTAGTTTTTAGTTTTTAGTTTTTGTATTTTTTAGTAGAGTTGGGTTTTCACCGTGTTGGTCAAGCTGGTCTCGAGTCCCTGACCTCAGGTGATCCACCTGCCTCAGCCTCCCAAAGTGCTGGGATTACAGGCATGAGCCACCACACCCAGCCTTTTTTTTTTTTTTTTTTTTAAATAGAGACGGGGGTCTCATGTTGCCCAGGCTGGTCTTGAACTCCTGGACCCAGGAGATCCTCCCACCTCGACCTCCCAACGTACACAGGCATGAGCCCACTGTGCCTGGCCTCCCCCAGCTTTTTGTTTGGTTTGGTTTGGTTTTGAGACAGGACCTTACTCTGCTGCTCAGGCTGGAGCGCAGTGCATGGTCAGTGCTTACCCAACTCTTGAGCTCAAGCAGTTCTCACACCTCTGCCTCTCACGTAGGTGAGACTCCAGGCACAAGCCACCATACCCAGCCCATTTTTTTATTATTATTTTATAAAGATGGGTCTCACTATGTTACCCAGGCTGGTCTTGAACTCCTGGCCTAAAGCAGTCCTCCCAAAGTGCTGGGATTGGGCCAGTGCATTGGCTCAAGCCTGTGATCCCCGCACTTTGAGAGGCCAGATGGCAGGATCGCTTGAGGCCAGGAGTTAAAAGACCAGCCTGGGCAATATAGTGAGACTTCATCTCTACAAAGCACTGGGATTACAAGCATGAGCCCCGAGGCCCAGCCCCTTGAGATGTTCTTAAACTTTTCTTTTAAACCGTATCATTCTGTTTCCACCTTTTTTCTTTTTTGAGATGGAGTCTCTCTCTGTTGCCCAGGCGGGAGTGCACTGGTGTGATCTCGGCTTACTGCAACCTCTGCCTCCTGGGTTCAAGTGATTCTCCTGCCTCAGCCTCCTGAGTAGCTGGGATTATAGGTGCCCGCCACCACACCTTGCTAACTTTTTTTTTTTTTTTTTTTGTATTTTTAGTAGAGACGAGGTTTTGCCATGTTGGCCAGGCTGGTCTTGAACTCCTGAGCTCAGGTGATCCACCCGCCTCAGCCTTCCAAGGTGCTGGGATTACAGGCGTGAGCCCACTGCACCCAGCCTCCACTTCCTTTATATACATTCCTTACATTTCCACAGTTCACTTTCATAATCTCAGAAAATTTTTATCTTACTGCTCTGCCCCACAAAGTAAAATCCTTTAAAAGGGATTGTAAACTGTCCCCTTTTCCTTTCTTTTGGTGGTTCCAAAGGGAAGAAGGTTAAAATATAAAGACAGTCAATTTTATACTACTCGTAATTCTGAAGACTTTTTAAGGGAAGAATTTGAAAATCTGGGGTACAGGTGTGGATTGCATCTATTCCTGTTACCTACTCCAAATAACCATAAAGCTACTCCGGACTTTGGAGACAAAGCTCTTCGGAACCAGTGCTAGGTCTGGGAGGCTCCTCTGCACTCCACTAGGCAGTGTTTCCCTGCAGCTCTGGGGCTGTGCTGGCTCAGAGATAATGGGGTTGATGTTCATCATTGTCTGAGCCCAGAGCCACCCAGAGTGATGCTTACTGTCACTGCCTCAAGTTCAGAGTAGCTAAGTACTGATCTTATAGGCTATATATACTTGGTATGACTGATGTTAAGTTTGCTGCATAGTATTTGGTCCATTGTTTGGGGTTTTTATTTTTAATTTGTTTTAGAGAAAGGTTCTTGCTCTTTTGTCCAGGCTGCAATATGGTGACATGATCCTAACTCACTGTGACCTCAAGCTCCTGGGCTCAAGTAATTGTTTGGATTTTTTTTTAGAAGATATTTGCATCAAATATATGAATTATCTCAAAACCAAGGATGTTCTGTTAATGGTCAATTTGGCTAGAATTTGACAAAAAGGATTGTCAACTTTTTTTTTTTTCTGGATCCAGAATCAGAATCATCTTAATAAGAAAGAAATTTTAAACTTTAAGGAAAACAAAAAACTTGTCCTTCTGCACCTAGGAATTTTTTTCCTCGTAAGTGACTTTGACCAGTACAATGATTTGAAATGTCTGTGTGTCAAGTTAGTAAAATGCCATAAGAAACAGTATTCTGTGGAAACAAACTAGCAATGGTATTGCAAATTGTAAAACATACAAATATAAGTTATACTTACAATTTTAAAATACATTTGTTCAAACAGACAAGATTATAGTGATGGAGAACAGCTCAGTGGTTGGCAGGGTTTGTGTGGAGGAGTGGGGTGACTATAAAGAAAAAACACATGGGTTTTGGTGGATGATGTGACCATTCTCTATGCTGAGCATGGTGGTGACTCTGTCAACACATGTGGGAACTTTCGTAGAACTGCTACATCTAAAGAGAAACTGTCAATGTTACTGTTCAGGCCGGATGCGGTGGCTCATGCCTGTAATCCCAGCACTTTGGGAGGCCAAGGTGGGCACATCACCTGAGGTCAGGAGTTCGAGACCAGCCTGGCCAACATGGTGAAACCCCGTCTCTACTAAAAGTTCAAAAATTAGCCAGGCATGGTATTGTGCACCTGTAATTCCAGCTACTCGGAACGGTGAGACAGGAGAATCACTTCAACCCAGGAGGTGGAGGTTGCAGTCGGCCGAGATCACACCACTGCACTCCAGCCTGGGCGACGGAGTAAGACTCCATCTAAAAAAAAAAAAAAAAAAAAAATTTACTGTTCAGTCGTTTTAGAAATAAAATGTTAAATATATTTTTGTTTTTTATAAATATGTAAATCTATTTTCATAGTAGTTATTCAGTGCTTTTTTTTGAGTGTCTACCATATACCAAGCTATTAAAACAGTTCCTTGAGTTTGCAGACCAAGTTACCCTCTAGACTATACAGACCTTTGATGACACAGACAGGGAAGGCAAAGTCAAAATCATCCATGCCCGTCTGTGTAGTAATTCACTTTTGCTGATTTTGACAGGTTTGGTCGTTTGTTTAGCATCTTGTATTCCCTTATATAAACATGTGCTGTGATTGTTTGCTTCAGTACTAGAGAACCCACTATGCATATAAGCAGTCTGAAGTGCAATGGCTACAATTTTTAAGTGGCTATCAAACCTGATTTCCCAAATCAAGTATTAATTAGTGGTTTCAGTAGCTTGTGATTTATTTATTGTGATTTACGATACTTCAGTGCTTCTGGAAGTTGATGAAATTACATTCAAAGTAATACAACAAGTTGCTTGCCAAGCTTATGGTAAAAGGCTGGCTAAGTGCTGATTCTATAAGGACTAGTTATTATTAAGAGTGATAAAGTGACAGCTGTGAGCATTAGACTTTTCCTGAGAGTAGTACTTGTTGAATTCTGCAAACAATGATTTGTTAATTTAAAGTAGGGAAGAAGTGATTCATGTATAAACTGAGCATGAAGGGGATTCTGAAAAACTTTAGTAAAACCTAATCTTTTAAAAATATATTATACAAGCCGGCTGCGGTGGCTCAAGCCTGTAATCCCAGCACTTTGGGAGGCCGAGACGGGCGGATCACGAGGTCAGGAGATCGAGACCATCCTGGCTAACACGGTGAAACCCCGTCTCTACTAAAAAAATACAAAAAACCAGCCGGGCGAGGTGGCGGGCGCCTGTAGTCCCAGCTACTCGGGAGGCTGAGGCAGGAGAATGGCATAAACCCGGGAGGCGGAGCTTGCAGTGAGCTGAGATCTGGCCACTGCACTCCAGCCTGGGCAAGAGAGTGAGACTCTGCCTCAAAAAAAAAAAAAAATATATATATATATATATTATACAATATTAAGGAATCTAGATCATGATAATTATTGGAGCACAGAGAATAAATTTTAGTCCAAATCAATCTCATATCTTTTATGATTATATCCCTTAAATCTTACCTAGTCCAGTGGCTTCCTGATGAGGAAACAGGCAGATGTCTCTCTTACTGTTACGTCTGAACAGTAACTATTTAGAAATTCCGGTTAGTTGGTTAGAATCTAAACCACATTTTTTCAGTGCATGTAAGTTGGCTGTTTGGATGACTGTGAACCACATATTCCCAAGAGGAACTGTTTTATGATGGTGTCTTTAAATGACAGATTGAGAGACCACCCCCGTAACGATGCACTTAAATCCACCTAAACAAATGTGGAATGAGATGCTGAAAGCACCAGATGCTGCTGGTTTAAAGTAATGTAAAGCAGTAATCACCTAAGCAGGATGATTAGTCTCAATGCTAGCAGACGCAAAGCCCATATTATGACAAATGATATTTTAACTGCCTTGAAGTCTCAGTCTGCCATGTGGTCTGAGTTTCTCGGTAATCCCACTGCTAACTTTTTGATGGCTCTCCTTTCTTGAATCTCTTTATTCTTGTGTCCAGACACACATGATACTATTTACATGTTTTGCTGAGGGTTTAAAGTGCTTCCTAAGCTGCTGACCCAAAAAAGATGAGCTGTCTCTCAAACAATAAGCAGTGTGGTCTTTGTACCCTCAGCTCTGGCCTACCTTAGCATTGCAGAGAACAGGAAAAAATGCCTGTTTACTAATAGTATGTTACCAAAAAAAAAGTTTAGCTTGGTGGAAAGTGACATTCTTTTCACAGCCATTGGAAACACACACTTTAGAGCAAGTCGGGAGAATTTTCTTCATTGTTCTTCTGCAGACAGGTCTGGGACAGGTTTATCAGACTCACTAAGGGAGGAATGGGGTGAGCACCTCTGTAAGACATAGTAAAGGGTCTGTTTTACTATGCGAGTCTCTTCCTCTAGACTGTACAGTTGATAGAAAATTGGCCATAAAGGACAAACTTTTTGTTCCCAGTGGCCACTATCAGAAGTACATTTCCATTGGAAAATTCACTTCATAGTTGAAACGTTTTGCTGAGTGTTCAGTGAGGCTCCCCTAAACCCTAATTAGAATTTTACCATGTTTTCTATCATTACTGCAGTTTCCCAGTATTATCCACGGATCTCTTCTTCCTCCCAGTTTGCACTGGTTGAACCGCCCTTGTGACCAAGGATGGAATTTTTTCTCAAAGAGAGCCTTTGAGCTTTTCATTTGTTTCTTGTGTTTGACTTGTTTTCTGCTGTCACAGTAGTCTAGCTTTCTAGCTATACTGTGTAATACACTGAAATGTGTTGCTCTCTGCCATGAATATTATCTTTCAGACTTCTGCAGAATCTGAAATCATCTTGTAAGCAGTGATATGATATTTGGTGGCTAGGTTTTTTTAAATTAGTGTTTCTTAATTAAAGTCTGTTCTTTGAAGTTAATTTAGAGTGAAAACAGGATGATAAATTATTTTCAGGGCTACACTAAGAAGTATTAACATTAAGAATGGACTTCAGGATTTTCCCGAACTTAAGTCCAGGGCTGTTTTGTCTACTCTCAGTTTCATCTGGCAAATTAACCTTTCAGATTTGGGAAGACTTGAAAGAGTTCGACCTATGGGTGATGGCATGTGAGCTAAAAGCTGATGAATATTGAGCACGCACCCCTAGTGATCAAGGATCATAGAACCTGAATTACAGTCTATCCGCTGCCTAGGGTCAGGGACTAACAGAGTCTTGACAGATGTCTGATTCAGTCCCCTCGTTTTATAGCAGTTGCTGCTAACCTATGATTAGAACATGTTTAGGGCCAGAAATCTAACAATTGATATTTTGTTTTAAAATGCTACACAGGCGGTGGCTCACGCCTGTAATCCCAGCTCTTTGGGAGGCTGAGGCAGGCAGATCACCTGAGGTCAGGAGTTGGAGACCAGCCTGGCCAACACGGTGCAACCCCATCTGTAGTAAAAATACAAAAATTAACCAGGGCACGGTGGCATGCGCCTGTAGTCCCAGCTACTCGGGAGGCTGAGGCAGGAGAATCACTTGAACCTGGAAGGCAGGGGTTGCAGTGAGCTGAGATTGCACCACTGCACTCCAGCCTGGGCAACAGAGACTCTGTCTCTAAATAAATAAATAAATAAATAAAATGGTACACTCTTGGTGCGCTGAGTCCACACAGGGCATAGATATCTAGAGAGCCTGTATCGAGAACGGGAGCACTGCTTAGAAACCTTGCAGGTTATGTCATTCTCGTAGAGAACATTTGAGCTCCGTTTGGTCTCACTGTCTTTGTCCCTGGCCCACTGGTTGTAGAAGACGGTGTGATACAGAGATATCAGTGATAAACTGAAAATAACTGTAGCTAAATGGCTAAAATTAATCATTTACTTCCCCCAACACTTTCGGTTAATATGCATTTAACCAAAAGTTAAGCATGTTGGTGAACCTATAAGAGAGTCTCAGGAGTGTCTAAAGCCACAAGGGAAAGAGAGCACCTCCCTTCACTTTAACTTTGAAAAGCTCTGAGGAGAAGGTAAGATTTTTTAAGGGTTACTTGAATGACAGAATGAAAGGCAGGCAAACTAGATGACTGATTGAGAACATGTTCTGGGAATATGACATCGCTTGTGGCAGTATTCGCTGGTCAGAGTGGTATTAATTCCACGTACCTCTAAGAGCCTTCTTTCTCTGAGACAAAGGGATGCCTTCTGCGTCTTCATATACGGAACTTCGACTAGAGTGAGGAGGACCTAGATGGTCTAATTAGAAAGAGGGTGTTCAACTTAACACAGATGGAGAGAAGGGATAGGCTGAGGAATAGGAGGAACCCATTCAGACAGATGCCAAGGCAGAGCCAGCGTGGTGCTCAGCTCCGTTCTGTGGAGGTTGTGCCTCCTGAGTTTATGCACTTTATAATTAGACTTGATTCGTCACAGAGAAGGGAACCTGGTGACCTGAAGGCAGGAAATTATGTGAACAGATGTTTGACAGTGGCAGTGAACAGTACATGGGAAAGAGTAAGAGGGAGGGAGGGTAAGGAGACACAGCAAAGTAGGAAGTAGGCGGAGTTGTGAGCAAGGTCTGCAGTAACAGTAAAGGGTAACACCTCAGAATGGCCAGAATGGCTGCAGATTTCATGTGCATGATGAGAGACTGTGATGTGTTGAAGATGAACCCAGACTTTCTTATTTGGAAGGTTAGGATAGAATGACACTATCTAGAGTCATGGAAAACCCAGTCACTGGGCAGTCTCACTGAGCAGTCTGTTCCATATTTAGTTTAGACCCAGGTAGAGGAGGATTAGCATGAGTTCAATGACAAAGCAGCAAGTGGCTCCTGCGCTGTTAGGATGAAGTGATTCTATGGTAAATTGAGTAGAAAAGGCCAGGATGGGCCAGATGCGGTGGTCCATGCCTATAATCCCAGCACTTTGGGAGGCTGAGGCAGGCGGATCACCTGAAGTCAGTAGTTCAGGACCAGCCTGACCAATATGATGAAACCCCATCTCTACTAAAAATACAAAAATTTGTTGGGCGTGGTGGCGGGCCCCGGTATTCCCAGCTACTTGGGAGGCTGAGACAGAATTGCTTGAACCTGGGAGGCACAGGTTGCAGTGAGCCAAGATCGTGCCACTGCAGTCCAGCCTGGGCGACAGAGCGAGACTCCCATCTCCAAAAAAAGAAAAAAGGTCAGGAAGGGACAGGTCGTCTGCATGTGTCACAGAGGCAAATAAACTTACCCCGAGGAGCCTGGCCTCTTGCTTCTCTGTCCAGTCTGTTTGCCCGCCCCTCCTTTGGTTACTGGTGAGCTGCATCATTCAGTCCTCTGACCCTCACTCCCCACAGACTCCTGTCTCTCATCTGCCCATCCTAGGCCTTCTGTTACTTTCTTCGTGCCCCTGATGCCTTGCATTCCATGTATTCACCTGTAAGTCCATGAACAGATCACCCTAGCCAGTATCTATACACAAACCTGTGTTTCACCTATGCTCTGGCCCGATGCGCTTCCCACCTACTGCTGACTGCTGTTGTTCCTCCAGCCTTCTGAGCTGCTCCCTGAAAATGTCCTGTTGATTGACTCATGACACAACCAAATCTTTGTTTCCTGAAGATGATGACCATGGGAGGGCCTGTCCTTTCAGATATGCGTGTGAGTTGATTAGAGCAGGGGCTCTGGGTACGTCTCTCAGTGCCCTAAACATCATGCTTCAGTCATCCCTTTGCAGCTCTGAATGCTCTGAGCTTTGTCAAGCCTCACTGACTAATACATTTCATTGGGTTCATTTCAAATGACATGCATTTGTATACATTTTACCGGGTTGTGTTTTATGAATGTATTTAAAATTAAAGGAGACCCTAGTATAATAAACATCCTATATGATTATAAAGTCAGGAATTAGGTCTTGACCCCTTCTCTCCAGAGCTCACACTGCAGCTCACCCTGTAGCTCAGTGAGGGCTTGATAACAGTGATGACAGTGGAGATGAAGATACATAGTTTGCTCTTCCTGGGTTGACTACTGTGTTTCCAACTCAGATTCTGAGTTGAAGGGATGAAGCAGCTTTTTCTCCTCTGTGTTTAGATAGCACCGTCCACACAGTAGGAACCCATGATATAGTAATTTAGTTGATGTGTCCAGAGTCTGCCAAGCTGCTGTATTTACCCACTTGATTACATATATTGACAGTTTACCACCAGTTCTATGAAAATGAAATATATCTGCTCGTGTGGCTTTTTACTTTCCTTAGAATAAGTGGAAATTTGAAGTTAATAGAACAGTTTTGCATTCATTCAGCAAGTATTTATTGAATGTCTACTCTGTCAAGTGCTAGGAATCCACAGAAAGAATCAGACATGGTTTCTGTTTCCGAGGAGCATGTGGTCAGTTAGCATAGGAAATAAACTCACCAGTGTATAAATATTCACACGGTCATAGAATGGACGAGTGAGTTGAGACACATTCAACGTTCTATGGCACATCACCTAGAAGAAGCAACTGGGCCGGGTATGGTGGCTCATGCCTGTAATTCCAGCACTTTGGGAGGCCGGGGCAGGTGGATCACCTGAGGTCAGGAGTTTCAGACCAGCCTGACCAACATGGTAAAACCCCATCTCTACTAAAAATGCAAAAATTAGCTGGGCGTGGTGGCATACGCCTGTAATCCCAGCTGAGGCAGGAGAATCACTTGATCCCAGGAGGTGGAAGCTGCAGTAAGCTGAGATTGCGCCATTGTACTGCACCTGGGCAATAAGAGCAAAGCTCCATCTCAAAAAAAAACAAAAAAGCAGCAGCAACTGACTGGTTGGATCAGGAAAGACTCTGAGAAAGGGCTCCTGACGTGGCTCTTTAAGAATGAGGATGGATTTTCCAGATGAAGGAGCCAGGGGAGGACCTTCTGTCTAGAGTGTGAAAAAACACAGTATGTGTGGAGAGGGGGGAATTGTGTTGAACTGGCTAGAAAACAGAGCCACAGGAATGCGTGTTGAGGGCTCGGGCTATACGGTGGAGAGTGTCCTCCCTGGCCAGAGAGTTTGACAGTCATCCCACCACAAGACCCCATGAAGAATTCCTCAACAGCTCTGTGTCCTCATCCAACCTGTGTTTGCAGAACAGTGGAGGAAGAGAGCTGAAGGAAGGGAGAGACCCTGCACCTGCCAGGCCCCGGCCTAGACTACAGGGGTGAGCAGTGAGCCATGCTCTCGGGGAACCTTCACTGGAGTTGAGGGGAGTGAGAATGTTTTTTAAAAAAAAAAAAAGAAATTTTGTATATCACATGTTGAGAGATGAAAAGAAAAATAAGGCAAGGGCAGGAAGTGTAATAATCTTAAATATAATTGTAAGAAAGTCCACCTGTCATTGAGAAGCTAGTACTCGAGTGAAGAACTGGGAAAGACGAGGAGGGGAGCCAGCTGGGTTCTGGGAGGAGATTGTTCCAGGCAGAGGGCACAGTAAATGCAGAGCACTGAAGCGGCGGCATGGGGGGCAGAGTGAGGAGGCTGTTGTGGCTGGCACAGGAAGTAGCAGGAGGTGACCTGAAGGGTCACAGTCACAGCAGGACCTTGTCAGCCAGTGTGAAGGCTGTGGCTTCTACTCTGTGGGAAGTTAAGAGTTTTGAGCCAGGGGACCCACAAAACCTGTCTTACGGTTTAAGAAGCTGCTTCTGTCTGCCCTGTGATGAAGAGACTTGTCAGGGGTTAAGTTGGAGGCAGAGAGGCCAGGCAGAAGGTCATTGCAGCAATGCACGCCAGGAGAGGCTGGCGGCTTATGCCAGGCAGGGTGTAAAAGAAAGAGAGGTCAAAAACAACATCACAGATTTCTATCTGCACAATTGGAAGCAAAGAGTAAATGCTTGGAGACGGAAGACTACACTGTTAAGAGCTGAGTTTGGACATGTTAGATTTGAAAAGCCAATTGGACAGCCAAGTATATATCTCTCTTAGGCCATAGGATGTATGAGTCTTGAGCTCCAAGAAGAGATTCAGGCTGGAAATAAAAATGTGTGAGTTGATGACATATAGTCTCAAGAGCCTTGAGATTGGACGAGATCACTGAGAGAGGAAAAGATCTGAGGAAAGGACCATGGAATTCTGGGAATTGAGGAGGAGCTACAGAGAAGCCTGAAAAGGAGTGGCCAGTGAGAGGGGAGGAACAGGAGGGCACATTGTCCTGAGAACCAAGGGAGGAGGAGGGAGCCATCAGCTGGGCAGGTTGCTGCCCAAAGGTCGGGTAAGAGGAGAACAGAAGTCGATTACTATGGCTAGCAATGAGGGGATGCTTGGCAAGCCCCCAGGAGCAGTGTCAGTGGAGTAGCAGGGATGAAAGCCCTGCTGGAAGTGATCAAGAGCTCAGATGATAACATCTAATTTATGGGAAATATATGGGATAGAGGAAAAGCCAACCACCCCAATAGGGAAGCACCAGAAAATTCCAGATGACTCCACTTTCAGCAAGTCATTAAAAAAAGGACCATAGGGTGGGCGTGGTGGCTCATGCCTGTCATCCCAGCACTTCGGGAGACCAGGGTAAGATTATTGCTTGAGATTAGCCTGGGCCACATAGCAAGACCTCATCTCTACAAAAAATACAAAAATTTGCCGGGTGTGGTGGCATGTGCTGGTGGTCCCAGCTACTCAGGAGGCTAAGTATTGCTTGAGCCCAGGAAGCAGAGGCTGCAGTGAGCCAAGATCGTATGACTGCACTCCAGCCTGGGTGACAGAGCAAGACCCTGTCTCAAAAAAAAAAAAAAAAAAAAAAAAAGATTGCAAATGGTGTAAATGGTGGCCTGGGTAACCACAGGTCAAGAATTCAAGACCAAGCCGGGCGCGGTGGCTCACGCCTGTAATCCCAGCACTTTGGGAGGCCAAGGTGGGCGGATCGTAAGGTCAGGAGATTGAGATCATCCTGGCTAACATGGTGAAACCCCGTCTCTACTAAAAATACAAAAAAATTAGCCAGGTGTGGTGGTGGGCACCTGTAGTCCCAGCTACTCAGGAGGCTGAGGCAGGAGAATGGCGTGAACCTGGGAGGCGGAGCTTGCAGTGAGCCGAGATCGCACCACTGCACTTCAGCTGGGGTGACAGAGCAAGACTCCATCTCAAAAAAACAAAACAAAGCAAAACAAAAAAGAATTCGAGACCAGCCTGGGCAACATGGTGAAACCCTGTCTCTACTAAAAATACAAACATGAACTCGGGAGGCAGAGGTTGCAGTGAGTCGAGATTGTGCCATTACACTCCAGCCTGGGTGATTTTTCCATCTCAAAAAAAAAAAAAAAAAATTCTAGGAAGATGTTTAACAGTAGTAATCTCTGAAAAGTGGCAATGTAATTTTTTTATTTTGCTTTACTGTATTCTCTGGTTTTCTATAATGCAGTTAATGAATTGCTGGGATGATGCCTCCAAGTGAATGAAAGGGAGGGGTTGTTATCTAGGGTGTGAGTTCACTTTAAAGCAGGGAGCAAGAACAACACATCCACAACATTGGAGGGAAGGCAGGAAAAGAGAGCTGGGAGGTCTCGGACTGGTTTCCTGGGTCTCCAACAGCCAAGCACTGTGTCTAGCAGGAGGAAGGCAATCACCCCAAATTCCACAAGTCCAAATGGGCTGAAGAAATGGGTGCTTTGCATAAATTGCATGTAAGTTTCTGAAGCTGGAGCTTAGGGCTGCCTTGATTTCTGAGGGAATTGCAAACTCTGTGAAGGGGCATAGCTTGTGGAAAGAGGATGAGCCTGGAGTCCACACTGACTGCTATCTTCTGTATCTTGTCTCCTCCCCAGCACTGGCCATGGGCCTCTGTGTCGCCATGATCGCCTTTGTCCGCCTGCCGAGCCTCAAGGTCTCCTGCTTGCTTCTCTCAGGGCTTCTAATCTATGATGTATTTTGGGTAAGCGTTTATGTCCTTGGAGCCCCTCCCCTTCTTTGTGTTGAAGTGAAGCATTCACTCCCGAAAACTATTAACTAGAAGTATCCAAAGTTGGGCTTGCCCGGCCGCTGATCACTGCCTCTCCGGAGTCCTTAACTGTAGTTGTTCATGGGTGTGCAGTCTGATCCTTTTGTTTGCTGAGTTGTTGTACAGTAGGTAGTGTGTGTGTGTGTGACTCCTAGGATAGAAGAGGTAACAGGTTGACAAGATTCGCTGCAGTGAGGGCCACCCTGTCACGGAGTAATCTCTGGGTGTGGAGAGTGCAGAAATTGGCAAGAACACAGGAAGAGCAAAGATTTTCTCAAATCATACAAAGAAAGCATTGCAGTCACAGCATTCTGAGACTCTGCTCTTAAGAGCAAGGAGGACTGATGCTGAAAGCAGGTTGCTTCCAGCTCCCTCTGTTAAAGGCATCTCTCCAACTCGGCAGGTATTTTTCTCAGCCTACATCTTCAATAGCAACGTCATGGTGAAGGTGGCCACTCAGCCGGCTGACAATCCCCTTGACGTTCTATCCCGGAAGCTCCACCTGGGGCCCAATGTTGGGCGTGATGTTCCTCGCCTGTCTCTGCCTGGAAAACTGGTCTTCCCAAGGTAGGACCTCATGCTATGACAGGACCACACTCTTCCTGTGCCTGTCTGTTCCCGGCCTTGGTCAGTCTCTTATGTCATCAGCATTCTGATCCCAACCTGGGGTCATTATCTCCATGCTGCAGAAGAGGATGAGATTCTTGGCTTGCCAAGAACGACCACTAAGTGATCCAGGCGCTGCCTTTTATTATTGATTAATGTCAGCAAACAGCCATGCCTTACTGCTGTTTCCACTGTTTTGAGTTGGCTGGAGGGAGTTAGGAGAATCTGGATCCTTTTAATTTGTAAGATATTTATAAAAATAGGTTCTAATGGTAGAATTATACAGCTCCTGGTAATATAATCTTGGCAGAATGAATGTACTGCTTTAATCTTCCACCTGTAATAGTAGCCAAGTGCTTATTTGAAGTCTCAACAGTGAGTGTGTCACAAATGATGAATCGTTTGACATTTCTAGAGGAAGCAGCACTTATGCAAATCACTTCAGCAGTCACTTCCAAGGGGCTCTCCTGAAACACGGGGGGGCCAGGTGAAGACCCCTAGTGCCAGTACTGTTGCAGCTTTTTCTCTCTACACTCTTAAAACTGATGTTCCATCAGAAGAGATTTCCATCTACCATACTGATAAGCTCTTTGACTCCTTAAAAAGCTAACAAACTTTGCACAAAAGGAATAGAAACTGGATTGTGTAGAGTGTGATGTTGCTAACCTGTGAAACTGCATTCCAGCTCCACTGGCAGCCACTTCTCCATGTTGGGCATCGGAGACATCGTGATGCCTGGTCTCCTACTATGCTTTGTCCTTCGCTATGACAACTACAAAAAACAAGCCAGTGGGGACTCCTGTGGGGCCCCTGGACCTGCCAACATCTCCGGGCGCATGCAGAAGGTCTCCTACTTTCACTGCACCCTCATCGGATACTTTGTAGGTAAGAGAACCAGACAGACTGCAGATGATCCTCGCTCTGGCTGACCTCCAACCCTTGGAATTAAATCAGGTCTTCTAGCTACAGATACTGGATGGAAGGAGAGCGGGAATTCCGAGTGCTGTAATAGACAACCTGGCCTGTGAGATGCTAAGTGTTCTGTGTACAGGCCAGTTCCGTCTCCAGCAGTGTATCTGAAGAATATTGTAGGAAAAGCATGTCAGTCTTCAAAGCCAAGGACACACAGCACACAGTGCAGTGGATTAGTCTGTGCTTAAATCTTCCTCTAGAGTTGAATGATTTGTATTTATTTCCTACTTTATTCAACAGATACTTACATTCATTAGTTCTATATTTCTACCACTCTGACCTAGGCTAAGTTTTGTAGCCAGCTCGTGTAGGCAGACAGGAGATGGTTGTGATGGGGCTGGGAAAAATAGTAACCTGCCTGCACATGCAACTGCTCCTGCATAGTGACTGGAAAGGAGCGTCTCTTGCACTCCGTGCCTCCTCCTCAAACCCAGCACTGTCCTCGTCCCAGAGCAGTTCATTCACATGGGTTCATTTCAGACCACAAACTCAGAGGGGCAAGGCAAGTGGCATTATCCCCATTAGACAGATGAGCAGGCTGAGGCTCGGAGAGGTGGAAGGTCTGAACTGTGGTTATGTTAGCTATTGTGAGTAGCAGAGTTGAAACTTGAACCCAGGTCTTCTGCCTCCCAAATCCAGCATCACAGGAGACAGAGGCACACTTGGGGCTGGAGGGAGGGTTTGAACCCAGGAACCAGAGCAAGGAATTAGACCTGGGTCAGTCATGTGTCCTTGGAGTTGTAGGTGTTTTTTAAAGCTATGCTGATCCACATTTCTTCAGCTGCCCAAGCTGGGCATTTCACACCCCAACCACAGAATGGACGACAGCACATTAGATCTGTACAGTCGGAGGACTTTGCCAAGCAGCAGCCAGGTGACACGGGTTCCCTCTCCTGTCTCACAGATGCTTCTCTCTCCTCACAGGCCTGCTCACTGCTACTGTGGCGTCTCGCATTCACCGGGCCGCCCAGCCCGCCCTTCTCTATTTGGTGCCATTTACCTTATTGCCACTCCTCACGATGGCCTATCTAAAGGTGAGAGCAGCAGTTATAAACCTGTGAAAGCAATAACTTGGATTGGCCCCGTGCCTGGGTTTGCACTCTCCTCGCTGGAGGTGATTCTGCTTAAGTCCCTGAGTGAGCTTTTGATCTCTGCTATTTTGTGTGTGTGCGCTACCCTGGCATTAGCAAACGCTTCCAGATTCATGCAGCCACTATCAGAAAATGCTCATGAGCTAGGCCACTACACCACCTGGGCGAGGAATAACTAATTGAAAGCCCTAGAGCCCAGCTGAGGGAACTTTCTGCTTCTGTTCAAAGCAGTGCCCTCCCGCCACCTAACAGCTTCACGCTACGTTAAAGTTTGGGAATAATTAAAATTGAATAGTGTTGAGGCAGCATATGATAAAACCAGAATTAGAGAGCGTGTTACTTCCCAGGTGTCTGTCCCCCGTTTTACAGATGAGGAAGCAGGTTACAGAGGTCAACTTACTTGCCCAGGTCACCTGACTCACGACCTCTAGAGAGTTGCTAAAAGCCCTTTTCTTGCTCAAGGAGCCTAAAAGCACCCCTTCTAGGGAGTCCTCCTAAAAATAGTGGGTTATTTTTGAATGGGTAAGATTTAAATGCTCTTTGATTTTCCGCAGAAGCAATCTGATCTTAGATCAAGCATCAGAAAGGGGGCAGGGCACATGGTGGCTCACGCCTGTAACCCCAGCACTTTGGGAGGCTGAGGCAGGCAGGTCACGAGTTCAGGACTAGCCTGGCCAACATGGTAAAACCCTGTCTCTACTAAAAACACAAAAATGAGCCAGGCATGGTGGTGAGCGCCTGTAATCCCAACTACTTGGGAAGCTGAGGCAAGAGAAGTGCTTGAACCCAGGAGTCGGAGGTTGCAGTGAGCTGAGATCTCACCACTGCACTCCAGCCTAGGTGACAGAGCGAGAACCCATCCAAAAAAAATCAGAACGAGGCCAAGCGCAGTGGCTCATGCCTGTAATCCGAGCACTTTGGAAGGTCAAGGCAGGAGAGTTGCCTGAGCCCAGGAGTTTGAGACCAGCCTGGCCAATATAGGAAGACTTCATATCTTTAAAAAAAAGAATTTTTTTTTTTAAAGAATCAGAAAAGACAGCTGTATGTGCCTTGTGCTTAAATCTGTAACTTAGAAAGTCCCTTGTTTCTCAGGGCGACCTCCGGCGGATGTGGTCTGAGCCTTTCCACTCCAAGTCCAGCAGCTCCCGATTCCTGGAAGTATGATGGATCACATAGAAAGTGACCAGATGGCCATCATAGTCCTTTTCGCTCAACTCATGGTTTGTTTCCTCTTAGAGCTGGCCTGGTACTCAGAAAAATGTACCTGTGTTTAAGGAACTGCCGTGTGACTGGATTTGGCATTTAAAGGGAGCTTGTATGCAGGAGAGAGGTGCTGGAGCCCTGTTTGGTTCCTTCTCTTCCTGCGGATGTAGAGGTGGGGCCCCTTCCAAGAGACAGGCCTCTCCCCGGCGCTCCTTCCTCCCACGTTTTTATGGATCTGCACCAGACTGTTACCTTGTGGGGGAGATGGAGATTTGACTGTTTAAAAACTGAAAACAGCGAGGAGTCTTTCTAGAACTTTTGAACACTAAAAGGATGGAAAAAATTAGCAAACCGAAGTTTCTTCAGTGACCCCTCGAGAACTTTGGGACCAGTTTCCTATGGGGGACTCAGTTTCAGAGAACTGAGACAGAAGCTCTTCTGTCGTTATATTCTTCTTTCCTTTTTTTGGATTTATTAAATATTTTCTGTGGTGTGAAGTGACTTATTAAATCCACAGACATTGAGTGACTTCTTACAACATCCACATAAGAATTTGTTGTAATGAGTTCATGTCCACCCAGATGTTGTGTTGGCAGTGAACAAGGGCACGGTTTTTATACATACGTACATATATATATACACACACATAGATATATATGAATAAACAGAAATGAAATCCTGCTAAGATCACGCTGTGTAGCTGACAGGGGCTTGCTGTCGTTTTGAGCATGTCGAGCAGTTTACTGTGGCTTCCTTGTATATGGATAAGCTGCTGTCCTTCCCCTTCACGACTGACTCCGCAGTTACAAACCAGTATAGCATTTGTGCTGATAGACTCATGGACTTTAGGAGACCTAACTTGGTTTTGATCAGTGTAGCAAATTAGGGATGAAGAGTTCAAACCTTTCGGCCCTTTCTTTCTTTTCTAGGCTTCTCCCTTGCAGGGTGTTCCGTAGTTTCTTCTCAAGCCAATGCATGTATTATAGCAGCCAGGTGTCTTTGTGCTTTCTCATCATAGTAATGTACTACTTGTAAATACATTTTTCTATTTTCTATTTTTTTGTATTTTTTTTTTTGACATTTTGTTTCATTGGTGTGCTGTATATTTTCCATGGCCTCACTCCTTTAAGAAAAAAAAAAAAAAAAAAAGGAAAAAAGCAACACGATCCTGTCCTTGCTGTTGTGATTATAGTCTTGGTTTACCTGTGGTGACAGATGGGTGTTGGGGATACATGTCAAATGCCCCACTGAGGTGGGCCCTAAATTCCAGCAACTGGGGAAAGAACCAGCTGTTCTGCCCTGAGAGCCTGGCCCTGTGCTGTGGTCTCTGCTGCAAGCCTAGAGTTCTGCGAGTAACTAGTGTTAGGTCTGCTGGCCTTTACCTAAGCAGCCCCTGCCTGGTAAGAAGGCACCCATTGTTCAGAGGCAGAGAGAAGCCTGCAGTTGGCATGAGGATGCCTGACAACAGAGGCTGGAGAAGGGCCCTGAGTCCCAGCCTCTTCCCAGGGGTCCCCACCCCAGTGGCTGCCTCTGTCTTGACCTGTGTAATGAACTGGTGTGCTGTGTCACTGTGGCCTGAAGTCACTGTGGATCGAGCTCACAGTGGGCACCCATCCTGCTGTCAACAGAGCCTGAAGCACTCAGGGTGTTGGATTCCTCTGTTGTTGTCATCAAATCCTGCTGAGGGGTTTCTGGGGTTTTGTTTTTAATAAATGACTCCTTTGTAGCCTTTGTCACATAATCTTCACTTTGGTTGTTGGTACCAAACAGCTCCCAGCCATCTCCTCCCTGTTCTAGAAGACTGATGGAAAGTCCCTCTCTGTCCCCAGACCTGGTCACCTGCACCTCTGGCCCAGTCATAGATACATCAAAGAACCGAAGCTTCTGCTGTCCACAAAACTCAAAACTGCCTCTGCATTGGGTGAAGACTAAAAATCCACTCGCGGACTCTCCCTTCCTTCCTTCATAGCCATCAAGGATGCAAATAGCTAATTAAACAAGCCCAGGGGCAGGGAGGGGCTCCAAAATGACTCGCATTAAGGGCAAGTGCCAGTGATGGGTAGAAATAACGTTATCCTTCACGCCTGTAATCCCAGCACTTTGGGAGGCCGAGGAGGGCGAATCACAAGGTCAGGAGATCGAGACCATCCTGGCCAACATGGTGAAACCCCGTCTCTACTAAAAATACAAAAATTAGCCAGGTGTGGTGGCAGGCGCCTATAATCCCAGCTTTTTGGGAGGCTGAGGCAGGAGAATCGCTTGAACTCGGAAGGCGGAGGTTATAGTGAGCAGAGATCACGCCATGGCACTCCAGCCTGGGCGACGGTGCAAAATGTTATCCTGGCAGTGGGTGATTTTAATGTTTCTGTCTTTGTTTTCATAAGAAAATTCCAGACAGAAGGAACATCATGATTTTGTCATTCTCACTTCTGTGCAGGTTTGGGGGGGGAAATACCCACACAGAGCTGTGAATGCACCCTGGATTCCAGTTCCTAATCTTCAAAGCCCTTAAAACTCTGGCAGAGAAACAGCAAATGCTCTGCTTGTCTTGAGTTCCCCACAGTAGACACACTGGAATCCCTCCCAGTTCTGGAAGTCGTGCCCTTTTGTTGGAGGTTGGCTGGGTGGGCTGCAGTTAAAGCACACATTGGACTTCCCTTCCAGCCTCCCTGTGCTCCCCGCTGCCTGAAGTCTGCTGCATTAGGTGGGCATGTTTATGAAATTTCCTCACTGATCTGAAGTCCTTTTTCCTCACAAAGAGACTATGTTATTAGAACTCCCACTTTTTAATAACTTTTTTCTAGATTGAGCTAATGAAGATATGACAGTAAAGGCTGTCCAAAGCCTAGTGTGTTCCATTGCTGTCATTACAGTGCATACCCTCTCTGAATGTGACAGTGACAGCTCCCTGCGTAGGAATGGTTCCAACCAAGGCGGCTTGGGACTAAGCTACTGTCTGAATTACTTTTGTAGCAGGCTCACAGGCCTTCAGTAAACAGGTAAGTTAGGTCACCCACAAGAAAAACAAAAGCACTCGTTCTCTGTGAGGACGGAGGGGAAGGGAGTTCCATTTTGCCAGTCAAGTGTTAAAAATAGAACCTGCTGTGTCTGCTTAGCAGCTCTCACATTACTGCTCACAGATCCCATGTTGTGTGTACGTTTCTGTTTTGTAAAGCCTAGCGTTTACGTCAGAGTGCCTGGAGTACATGCCTTAGGGACATCGTTTGTGCAACCCCGTTCTCTACAGAGGTGTGTCAGCGGTACAGGCTCAGAAGGAAGCCATCTGAGTTTCCTTCTGGTCTTCAGTGCACAGTGGCCGGGACAGCCTGCCCCACTTCACCGAATCACATTTCTTCAGCAGTTTCCAACAGTGAAATCATTTCTAGAACAATGGCTGCTAACACGTCTCAGCTGAAGCACTGCAGATGGAGTCATCCAACTCAAGCTTCTTCCTCTTTCTGGAAGGTATAAACCAGGTAAGACTTTTTAATCCAGAAATTATTCCTATTCCCTGCAATGTATAGGGTGCTTTCTATCTGCAAAACTCTAAACTCAAATTTCTGCAAGTTCAGATTCCAGCTGTCTCATGTGCAGAGCCTCTCCCATCACAAAACTCTTCCCTCTCCTTTCTTTGACTGCTTCAGCCATCATCTGTTTCCTCCTCAGCCTTTCCCTTGGAATCCAGAGCCCTTTCCTGTCCGTTAGAGGCAATCAGTCATGCTTCAGTAAAGTTTGAGGCACTGGGCCTGCCAGTGAACAAAACCAGACATCCTGACCCCCTACTCCTGCGGTCTGTGCAGGGCTGGCTTTAGCAAGCTTGACTTGTGGGGAGGGGGTGTGGCAGTCATCCCCACACAAGGTCACACAGGGATGCCACAGTGCATTCAAAAGTAGAATCCGTAGCCTTCTGTCCATAACTCTGGGCCTTGCTGTAAATAGCAAAGGCTTGGGCTGGGGATCCTGTATCACTGGACTGGATGTGCCAATGAAGAGAAGACTGAAAAGCAGATTGGCACAGGAGAAGCCCAGTGCTCCTGGTGGACACGGGCCTGCATTCAACCGCATGTCTGAAGAACACGAAAGCCTTCTACAGCCCCAAGCGCACTGATCTTTCATCACTACAGGTTTTGAAAGTCTTACCGCACGGAGCCAGTGGTTAGCAGGCACTTGATACAAACATCCTGCAGGGAGGCTGTGAAGATTCTAACTCTGCAGCACTTACGGAGGAGCACTTGAGCGTGCAGTAGAGCGCCTAGATACCTGAGTTCTTAAGAATTCATGCAGCAGACTCCGCTTTACTTATGGTTCCTTTCATTTGGAGTCTGCCTAATCAGTTTTTCTCTTAAGTTCCAAGAAATCTTTTTCCTGTTGAGTAGAACCTGTAAAACATGCCACCTGTCTACAGGCGAACAGAGGCACTGAAGGTTCCAAAATAGCTGAGCCCACGAGCTGTCTCCAGCCCCAGTGGAGTCCTGGGATTCTCACCAGATCCAAAGATGACAGAGGAATGGGAACCAGTTAGGCAGAGGAAACAAGACTTGAGAGACTGGGAGTGGGGAAGCCGCCAGGCAGTGGGCGGCAGGCCTGCGCTTGTGAGGAATGGAAGACAGGAAGTGGGTGTCCATAGGACAGAGATGGAGGGGGGCAGCACGACGGCCACTGCATTCAACCAAATGTCGGAAGACAAGCGATCCAGCCCCGGGATCCCGACACCAGTTGCTCTGTCTCACCAGAGAGTCCCGCTCCAGGCGGCCACCTGTCAGCCTTCTACTGCCACCTTTCCGCCCACCTGGAGCTGCTGGAGTGTAGCCACCAAGTGAGCTTCTAGCTTTTGTGTTTGAGCCTTTGCCATTGGAGATTGAATTTCCTCACACTTTCAGTTGCTGTCGTGCCTTGACGGGGTTTTTATCCCCAGGTAGACAGTAACACATCCTGTGCCAGCTTCCTAGGGAAGGCAGAAACCAATTTCAGAAAAAGAGGCTGAGGGCTTGGTAGTGCAGGGAGGAACTAAGATGACGAAGCATCGCACGGGTGAGTCATAGCCTTGCCGGCCTGACGGCGGGTAGATTGCAGTGCCACCCTCCCTAAGACCGCCATCCGACCAGGAGCCCCGGCACCACCTTTCCTCCTTCCCTCGTGCCTGCTTGGCACTTCCTGCGGCTCTCCCCTGTTGAGTGCAGGCATTCTGCCCGGGGCAGTCGCTGTGAGAGAGGCCATGGCCTGGACCAGGGTGATGCGAAGAACAGAACTTGCTACCAGATTGGATGCAGCGGGTGGGGACTCTGCACTTCTTAACCCGAACAATTAATTGCCGAAACAGATACAGAAGAAATTGGAGAAGAGTTGTTCTAGCCAGCAGAGCACTAAAGCCAAAAAAAAAAAGCCCCAGAGTCTTCAGTGATGTAAAGCCTTGCAGAGTATGCGAGATGACCTAGACAGGGAGAGGCAGGAGGAAGGCGACTCCGTGGTGCTCAGAGTGTGAAGGCGTTTGTCAGCACACATCCCAGGCACCATGGGGCTGTGGTTAGGGACGGAGCCCCCTGAGTCTGAGCTGCTTCATCTGAAATGGGGATGAGGGTGCCTCATAGAAAGTATTGAGTAAATATGAGGCGCTCTTCATAGGAGGCACTCTTCTGGTTTACTGTGTTCTCATGTATTGCACACACAGTGCTCACAGAGTTGGAATACAGTTAAAATCATTAGATCGGTATGCTGTCATTATTCAAACCACCACAGCTCCCGGTTCATTGTTAGGAATACTGCTTCTCTCCCCACTGCTGAGGGGTGATCCCCCACCCAGGGTCTCGATATTTTCTTCTGCACAATGAAAGGCTTGGCACAAAGCTCCATACACAGAGGGGGAGAGTGGGTGACCCTGCCCATGCAGTTCCTCATTTTCGCTTCTTAAGGCCAAGAAGAGCATCCTCTACCCACATTCTGCACACAAACCAGTGTTGACGTTTTATTTTTCTATACCGTTTTTTCCCCATAATAAACACTACATGTGCCCTCTTTGACTTCAGTGTACTTTAAAGTCTTATTGCTTGTTTTGAGGGAAAGTTTACTACACTGTGACGCTCCCATTCTGTCAGTCTTTTGTGGGCCTGCATTAGTTGTTCATAAATCTTTAGGTTTTTCTTGAACACCCTTGGAACAGAAGACTCATGGGTCAGGGCCAGGCTTGGTGGCTCACGCCTATAATCCCAGCACTTTGGGAGGCCGGGGCAGATGGATCACCTGAGGTCGGGAGTTCAAGACCAGCCTGACCAACATGGAGAAACCCCTTCTCTACTAAAAATACAAAATTAGCTGAGTGTGGTGGTGCATGGCTGTAGTCCCAGCTACTCAGGAGGCTGAGGCAGAAGAATCGCTTGAACCCGGGAGGCGGAGCTTGCAGTGAGCCGAGATTGCACCACTGCACTCCAGCCTGGGTAACAGAGCGAGACTCCGTCTCAAAAAAAAAAAAACAAAAGACTCATGGGCCAAACTCCTATCCTGTGTTACAATAAAACACAGTGTCATTCTAAGCCACTTGGCTCAAGTCAGTCCACTGAATAGGGGAGGGACAGTAGCCAGACTAAAGAGAGTTCAAGAGGAGATTCCAGCCACGCATTTGGAAAATTCTCAGTCTTCCAGGACACAGTGAAGGAATCAGGACTGAGGCACCATCTGATGAAGCAGATGAATAACTGGTGGGATGACCCATGACCCTCCCCAAAAGGAGCTGACGAAGGCGCTGACGCTACCGTGAAGGGATGGGCCTGCGCTTTGTCCTCAGCCCTGCCCCACATCCCTCTTGATCATTTGGCCAGGGACACAGTTGCCAGGCTTCATTTGAGGAGGACATGAAGCAAGGAGAAGGGACATACTCATGACCGAAAGAAAGCTCAGAGGCCTGGGGTGTCAAAGCAGATCTGAGGAGATATGCTGGAGAGAGCCCCAGCCAATGATGGCCACACACCAGGTGTCAGTCCTGCCTCCCAAGAGCCCTTTAAGGCAGGTGCCATTACTGTCACCACTGTCACAAAGGAACTCGCCAAGACCCCAAGATCACCAGTTGGTAAGTGGCAGAATAAGCCCTAAACACTGTCCCTAACCATTATGTTCCATCCTCATCCCAGGATTAGAAACGATCTCCATCCCAGAAAATACAGGTAAGGCATAAACACTGATGGCTCAAGGGCCTACTCTTAGTTCCAAATAAGTTTAAATCCATCCACTGCCTGTAGCAAATAAAGATTCTTGCAACAGCCTCTGCCTGGGTCTCCCTCACTGCAGAGTGTGTTCATACTGTGGGCCAGAGTGGTGGCCAGTCATCTCAGCTCTTCAGTCTCATTATATAACGGCAGATTTTATCATCCATTTTATGTACGCAAAGTTTCAAAGGCAGCTAATTTGCCCCAGATCTTCCTGCTTCCAGAGACTGAGCTCATTGCCCAGATGATGGTGAGATAATCACAGCCAGGTTTCGTAGACACGACTTGCTTGGCATACACACTAGACTGTGGGGGTTTCTGTAAACGGGGAAGGACCATGCAAACAGCATTGTATTGGAGATGGAGATCCACCAACCCTGGTAGGTGGCAGGAAAGAGCTGGGGTTTTGGCTGCCTAGCCCCAGGCTGACCCAGCTGCTGTCCAGAGGGGGTGTGCCGACACCTTCCTCTCCAATACTGCTGCAGCAGTGTTGACCATTACTCAGAAGAGGGTATCACCTCACACAAACCAGGAGTCCCTAGGAGGAGGGGACCAGGATGCACGCCTAGCGAGCCAGGGTCAAACTAGAATCTTTGAGGCATTCAAAGCAACTGAATTTCACTGTTAAAATTAGGACTGCCATATTGCAGATTGTTTTGTTTTGTTTCAGGCAGGGTCTTACTGTGTTGCCTAGGCTGGAATGCACTCGTGCAGCCATAGCTTACTGCAACCTCCAAATCGAGCTCAAGCAATCCTATTGCCTCCCAAAGTGCTGAGATTACAGGCAAGAGCCACCACACCCAACCCATTGCTGACATTAAAACAAGCCATAAAAACATAAAAACAACTGTCAGCTGCTGTTCTGATCCCCAGTAATACTTGGCGGTTATTCAAACCAATCCTCTGGCTAAAAACAACTTTAAACTACACACATGAAATCCAGAAAAGACCATGTACAAGCCCTGCCTAAATCTGATTTCTGAAATACATAGAGGGCAGACTCTAAACAGCCCAGCTAAGGCCAAAAGAAAGAAAGACAAATTTCAGCTACTGCCCACCAGGGGAGGATCAAAGGGTTTTTTTGCTTGTGTTTTGCCTTCCTTTTTCTTAAATTTGAGACAAGGTCTGTGTCCGTCTCCCATGCTGCAGTGCAGTGGTACAATCATAGCTCACTGCAGCCTTGCTCTCCTAAGCTCAAGCAATCCTCAACTCAGCGTCCCAAGTATTAATAGCTGAGACTACAGGCACACACCAACTACTTGGGAGGTTTTTATTTGTAGAGATGGGGTCTTGCTATGTTGCCCAGACTGGCCTCAAGCCATCCTCTCGCCTTGGCCTCCCAAAGTGCTAGGATTACAGGCATGAGCCACTGTCCCTGACTGGAATCAAAGTTTTAAATCTTGAATTCAACCGTTAATTGCCTGCTTTAAAAAAAAAATTCTTCAACAGAATTTCTGCAATTATATAATTCAAAACTGCTATACACATGAACAAGAAAATGTGATCCATGCTTAAGAAGCAATTGACAGAAACTGACTGATATGACTGACATGTTGGAATTAACATTCAAGATGTTTAAAGTAATTATAACCATGCTCCAGGACGTAAAGGAAAATATGCTCAGAATGAGCAAACAGAAATTGTCAGCAGATAAACCGTGACAAAAAGAACCAAATAAAAATTCTAGAACTTAAAATACAACATATGAAGTAAATTCACTAGATAGGATTAACAGCACATTGACAGATTAAAGAATCATTAAACTTGCAATAGAACCATGATTAGTAAACCTCTTCTGTGAAGGGTCAGATAATATTTTTAGCTTTGTGGGTCAAAAATCACCTTTATAACTACTCATTTCTGCCATCATAGTGTGAAAACAAGCAGCCACTGTACATGAGAATAAACAGATTCCACCTGTGACCAGTTTCCCAAACCCTGAAATATCCGATCTAAAAAACAGAAAAGATATAGAAAAAATGGTCAGGCCGGGCGCGGTGGCTCAAGCCTGTAATCTCAGCACTTTGGGAGGCCGAGACAGGCGGATCACAAGGTCAGGAGATCGAGACCATCCTGGCTAATTTGATGAAACCCCGTCTCTACTAAAAAATACAAAAAACTAGCTGGGCGTGGTGGTGGGCGCCTGTAGTCCCAGCTACTCGGGAGGCTGAGGCAGAAGAATGGCGTAAACTCAGGAGGCGGAGCTTGCAGTGAGCTGAGATCTGGCCACTGCACTCCAGCCTGGGCAACAGAGCGAGACTCCGTCTCAAAAAAAAAAAAAAAAAGAAAAGAAAAAATGGTCAGAGCCTCAGTTATCTGTGAACAGTGTCAAGCAGTCTAACATGTATATGTTGGAGTCACAGAATGAGGGAAGAGAGAATGAGGCAGAAAGGTTTTTTTTAAAAAAAAAAAAATGGCCAAATTTGGGGAAAGAGTCAAGAAACATGGCAAATCCCAAGCAAAATAAATAAAGGAACATCACACCCAGGGACTTTATAATCTAAAAACTAAATATAGAAAGTCTTGAAAGCAACGAGAAATAAAATGACATACTGCATAGGGGAACAACAATAGATTTACATGAATTTCAGCAAAATTCTCATCAGAAATCGTGGAGACTATAGGACAATGGAATGACACCTTTAAAAACATAAAAAGTACAATGTGTCAACCCAGAATTCTATATCCAGTGACAATATCCTCAAGAATGAAAGTGAAGGCCAGGTGCAGTGGCTCATGGCTGTAATCCCAACACTGGGAGGCCAAGGCAGGAGGATTGCTTGAGCTCAGGAGTTTAAGACCAGCCTGGGCAACATAGTGAGAACCGATCTCTACAAAAACTACAAAAAAGCCGAGTATGGGCCGGGCGCGGTGGCTCAAGCCTGTAATCCCAGCACTTTGGGAGGCCGAGGCGGGTGGATCACGAGGTCAGGAGATCGAGACCATCCTGGCTAACATGGGGAAACCCTGTCTCTACTAAAAATACAAAAAACTAGCCGGGCGTGGTGGCGGGCACCTGTAGTCCCAGCTACTCGGAGGCTGAGGCGGGAGAATGGCGTGAACCCGGGAGGCGGAGCTTGCAGTGAGCCGAGATCGCGCCACTGCACTCCAGCCTGGGTGACACAGCGAGACTCCGTCTCAAAAAAAA